>NC_140962.1:138423113-138555613 GCF_056783735.1 Eptatretus burgeri | reverse complement strand
GGTGTTAAGTGATCTACCAAGGGAAGAGTGGAGGGGGGGAGGGGGGTATCATGTGACAGCAACACACACATGGTGAGACCTAACATAACTTTCATCATCGCTTGATGAAAACAATAATCACCACCTGACGCAAAACGACATTGGGTCGGTCTCATCACCCTGTAGATTGTAGTTACGTCATTCCTCTGGTTGAATCCTTCAGAGGTCACTTAACGCTTGGCACACAATGTCTGTACAGTCCTGGATGAAGACCTCTCGGTGGTCAAAACATCAGACCGAAGCCTTGCCTTTTGGGCAGCAGCAGGAGTTGGTGGTGCCTTCATTTCTGAAAAGCTTTGGTTCTGTTTGAATTGCACACGATTTCCCCTGTTTGCCTCCAACCTGAATGTGTGGTTTGGCTGTGAAATCTCATGCATCACTGTCAGCTCAGATGTAATGGTATTCCCTCCAGTTTTGTGCATTACATATCAGGTGTGGCCTGTAAAGCCAAAATTAACTTTGAGGATATACAGCTATGCTTGTGTTCCTTAGCTGCCTGGTATTGTTTTTAAACGACTGTACTCGTACTCCTGTTATACAGAGCCATGCAAATGTTTTAATGATTGGAGTGTTTCAGTTTTTCATTTTGAACTTCAACAAATAGCTCACTGGACTTTCCATGGCCAGTCATCGATTCATTAAATATCTTGAATGGCATTGTGTTGTTGTTGTTGTTGTTGTTGTTGTTTGGGCAAGGCATTTAATTGGTGATAATTGAATTCATCATGGATGCATATTTTTCCCAAATAAATGCATACTCAAATGCTTGATGTGCTAAAAGAGTCAACCACCACAATTTCCATTTGGATTCTTTTTTCCTGAACCATCAACTCCTGTTTAACAACATGCAGTCCGCTGTAGATCCACATTGTAACATGCAGTCCACATGCGTTGTTTATTGTCGTATGTGTGTAATTATTTTTTGCTGTTAAATCTGTTCATCTCATATGTTGAAGCTGAGTCAATGGGCCTATCACTTTTGCATTGCTGACAGGTTGGTGGTTTCTGTCTTCCACCATCTTTTCTGGTCTTGCACCCTCTGCTCTTTCCGTGCTTTGTGCCCCCCCCACCCCCCAGATTTGTGTGTGGGTGCATGCAGTGCACCATCAACCCTCTTTGGTGAAACTCCCAAAATCCAGAACCACTGCTCACCTCCACTCATTTGTTCTTTTTTTTTCCACCTGTGGAACCACCTTCCACATGCTCTTGAATCTCATTCTTCCCTCCAGGTCTTCAAGACGGCTGTTAACTACAATCTCAGATCATCCCTCATCAAAAATACCATGATCCTTTTTACCCCTGTTAAACCCACACCCCCAAGCCCACCTCTTTCCAAATTTCCAGCATGTCCTTCCTGAGAGTTTGCCTCTGTATCCATCTTGTCCAACCTGTGCATTCTTCCCTACCCCTCATTCTTCCACACATTCCTTATTTGTCCCTCATTCCTGATGTTGGTGTCTCCCCCCCCCCCTCCTCTCTTTCTGCTGTTTTATTCTGTTGTGTCCTGCTCTATTCTGTGTTCTAGCTCTTCCATGAGCCTTCACTTTTTGTACGCAAATATAAGGTGTTGGACACGTGTTCAGAAAGATCTAGTCCACCCGCCCAAATGTCTGAATCTACGCCCCACCTCCCTCCCGCCGCTCCCCCCTTTCCTGCATTCTTGGACCTCCCACGTTCTAATCTGTCCATATGTGGCCGTTTTTCTTGAAGTTACAGCCATTCGGCGTGGCCCACGAGCGCAATCGTGGGGTCAGCACATGGACTTGAGCCAGGGCAATGACACCACAATACATGTACATCTGGCACGCTCAAGGACAACAGAGTGCGCACGGTGTGTGAAATTCCCCAGCTTGCTCCACCAATCAGCATGGGCCATCAATCATCATCTGATGGCCGCGTCGGCCAATGGGTGCACTCTGTGAGTAGTCTGATATGGCCTGAGGGACTTTACTTAAGCCTGCACACTGCGGTTGCCCTCTTACCTGATTGGTTCCTGCTTTACTGTGGCTTCTGGGTTGGTTTGTGTGCCTGCGCTCTCCTCTTCGTGGTTCCTGCCTGCGGCACTGTGATTCATGCCCGGTCCTGCGTGGTTTTGTGATGCACAGTGGTTCACGGTACGGCTTGTGGCACAAGTGCTGGTGTGTGGGGAGTGCGGTTGGGGAGTCACACAGGGCGCTTCGATAACGGGCCTAAATCAAGACTCGCACTGCATACGTGACCTTCGTATGTGGAGCTGGTTTCTCTTTCTCGATGTCTCGTCACCCCTGAGTACATGCTTAAGTTATTTGACTTCACAGAAACAGATTGAAACAGTCATGGTCGTCACGGTCACCTTTCCAACTTGCAATCCCGTGAGATTTGCCGAAACCCCATGGAATTGCAACTGTCAAGTGACCATGTGACCTGAAACCAAGAGATGGTAAAATCAACCTCACATCGAGGATTGTGCTGTTCTGTCCAGGGTGGTTACAAAGTCCCATTACCCCCTATCCGAGGAGTTTGGAATCGGAGTCGATCCTTTATTCCGACCGCGACCGACTGACCTGCTCGTCTCTCCTCCTGTTGCACCCGGTATGCAGGCAAGTGGAGTGGTCTTCTCACCCGGCCCGCAACAATACATATATATTGTTAAGGATTCAGCGGTGGCGGGATTCAAACCCGAAGCGGCGCCACCCTCACCACCGCCGTCTCCGGGGTTTATTACACCGGCTGGCTCGGCACAGGCCTCGGGTCACACGTCTTCAATCGCGATACCAACGTACCCTTGGACCTTACCAGTTGGGGAAATAGACCCCGGTTTCAGACTGGTTTTGTCAGATGCCGAGCGTTTTCTGCCAGTCTGCAACCATTTTGGTTTTATATACCAATCGAACGGATCGTTCCTCGACGCGACACGAATTAATCCAAGGCGGCAACTTCTTATGAATCAGCCAGATTTATTGGGGAACATCGGGGAACACAACACAAGCAAAATATTCACGACAATGTTTTAATTAATCTATAACCCGTTCTTAACTCGGGAACTACGGGTTTCGAGGGGGTCCCTACCGAGATATACCTTAAAGAACATGCAGACAAGACATATACAGCATGCAGACTAGACAGAGTACTTGGTGATGTTTCATGGACGAGAGGAAAGTGTCAAAAGCACGAATGTCGCTCGTAACAAGAGGATATCCACGGATTCGAGCCCCCAAGCTCGAGCACGCCGCGTGCAATGATGGCGCTCACCCTCCTTTGTCACACCGTACGCGGCCTCCATGCGCTCACACCCCGCGTAAGGTTGACGGCACAAGACCACCAGATCGACGGCGGGCTCCAGCTCGTTTCTCACAAGTTCCAGCATACAAGTCCAGGCCTGGCCTGTTCACCAGGCCTCCTTTACGAAGCAGATCGCAGACAGACACAGCCGTCCCCTACACAGCAGATCACGACTCCCACCAGTCGTCTCTCATCCAGCCAAGGGCAGACAGACCTCTTGCAGTCCTTTCCCTGCCTTTCCTTCGGCCCTGGCTCTCTTCTCCAAGCCACAGAAGGCAGACCCGGCGCGCCCAGGTCCAGTTTCTCTCCCGGCAGAATCACCACTGCCTCTTCTTCGTTCGCTCGCTTCGAAGCCACTGGCTCCTCCCCTTAGTTTCACTTCCTGTTTTTGGCCACTCCCCCTCTCAGCGCTGGGCAGGGACTATTGTCTGGAGAGAGGAAGGAAGAAGAGGAAGCTCTCGATCCACCACCACTACACAAACAAATAACAGCCTGTGACACCTCCCGACACACATGTAACGTCAATTTTACCGAACAACCTGACTAAACATGCATTTAAGGGGGAATCTGGGCTAATCCTATATTTAATAACACACTAAGGGCCATTTCCGCAACAATATATATATATATATATATATATATATATATATATATATATATATATATATATATATATATAAATATATTGTTACGGAAATGGCCCTTAGTATGCTACTAAATATAGGATTAGCTCAGATCCCCCATTAAATGCATGTTTAGCCAGGCTGTTCGGTAATTGGACGTTACATGTGTGTTGGGAGGTGTAGCAGGCTGTTCATTGTTCATCCAGTGGTGGTGTGCCGAGAGGTGGTTTTCTTCTCCCTTCCCCTCTCGGAACTAGTCCCCACCCAGCGCTCTGATAGAGAGTGGCCTAGAGAAGTGAGCGCCAGGAAGGGAAGGTGGAACTGAGAGTGCCGAGGTGGGGTGATCGGCTGTACAAGGGACGGCTGTGTCTGTTTTGCGATCGGCTTTCGTGAAGAGCTTGCCAAAAGAAAGGCAAGGAAGGGACTGCAAGAGGTCTGTCTGCCATCGGCTGGAGGAGAAACTGCTAGCGTCGGTCGGCGATCTGCTGAGGGAGTAACTGAACCTGATGGTTAGTCGGCGATCTGCTGAGGGAGTAACTCGCCGTGCGTGTGGTCGGCGATCTGTAAGAGACGAACGGCCTGAACCTGAGGCTCGAGTCGGCGATCTGCCAAGGGAGTAACAGCCTGAGTGTCGAGTGAGGATTCTGCTGTATAGAAACGACTGGTGGGAGGCTGCAATCTGCTTCGAGAGGAACTGGCTGCTGTGTGAGTTGGCGATCGACTTTATGAGGAGGTCATCGACAGGTTCAACCTGCGTCTAACCACGGAGCCTCTGACTGTCTTTGCTCCAGGCACGGCTCGACACGTCTTGTGGTCCCATTGATCCGCCTGTGGAGCCCAACACCCCGATTTGGCCTAACCTGTTGAACAGGCCAGGCCCGGACTTGTATACTGGACCTTGTGAAAGCCAGCTGGAGCATACCATAGATCTTTCGTCTTGTGCCGTTGACCTTACGGGGGCTGAACGTGCTGAGGCTGCATGCGTGGGCGGTGCGACAAAAGAAGGACAACGCTGCCATTTTGCCACGCTGCATGCTCAAACCGGGTGCTCGAATCCGTTGACATCGGCTTGTTACGAGCCGCATTCGTGCCTTTGACACTTTTCTCCTCGTCCATGAGACATCACCAAGTACTCTGTGTCTTGTCTGCATGTTATCCGTGTCTTGTCTGCATGTTGTCTAGGGTTTATCTTGCTAGGGTTCCCTTCGAAACCCGTAATCCGTAGCTCCCTAGTTAAGAATGGGTTGTAGATTAATTATAACATTGTCCTGAATGCTTTGCTTGTGTTGTGTTCCCCGATGTGTCCCCAATAAATCTGGCTGAGTTATACGAGATTTGCCACCTTGAATTTATTCGTGCCGTGCCGAGGAACGATCCGCTCAATTTGGATATAAAACCCAAACGGGCTATGGACTGGCAGACTACGCTCGGTCTCTGACAAATCCAGTCTGTAGCCGGGGTCTATTTCCCCAACTGGTACGGCCCAGGTGTACGTTGGTATCGTGATCCGAGGCACTTGATCTGAGGCCTGTGCCGAGCCAGCCAGCGTTGTAACCCTGGAGACGGCGGTGCTGATAAGTGACGCCGAATCGTCAACATTTCGCTGTAAAGAGCAGGGTGCGAATCCCGCCACCGCCGAATCCTTAACACTGGTAGTCAGGTGTGAGATGTGAACCCATCCACCTCCATAACTTTGCAGGACACCGATTCACAACATCTGGTGTTGTTCGCACCTCAAACATTCGTTACGAGAGGCGCAAAGGAAAAAAAATAAAAATAAAAATAAAACGTCGCTCGCAAATTCCAAATTTGCTTTGATTTTATTTTGAGCAGATTGGGTGTAAAACCTCGAAATTATAAGAAATATGGAGTCGCAAAATGGCGGCGCGGCTCCACCTCAGCGTGACACGAAGCGGGAGAAGGTTACTATGAATAGCGTAACATAGCGTAAATTATGTGCACGTGGAATCACAACAATTGGCTGATGCGCAGGAACGAATTCGGTGGCTGGAAAAGGACTTGGCCAACACAGTCAAGGAACTACATGGAGAAATGACGGAAGTAGAGTGGTATGCCCGTAATGAGGAGTGGTTTACCCGTAGGTTTGAACATGAGAAGAGCGAACTGAACAAAAGAATAGAGGAGGAGCAAATTAGTAACTCCCGGGATAGGAAGAGCTTGGAGGAAGAATGGAAAATAAAGCTGGAAAAGGAAAAACGGGAACACGATTTGGAATTGAAACAACTGGAGAAAGAGGTAAGATCAGGCAATCAGATAAGAGAAAGCCTAGAACAGAAGATAAAAAGAGGAGAGAAATATCTGGAGCAAGAGAGGGAAGAATTGTTGGAAAAGTCAGGACAGTTGCGGAAATCGGAGTGCAGGGGAAATGAACTGGCATGTCAACTAGAAATTAGCAAGGGATACGGTAAGAGAATGGATGAAAGGAGGGAGGAAGCATGCAAAAGAGGTGCGAAGATGAACGAGGAATTGTGGGAAAAAGCTTCTGAGTTACAGAAACACCAAAACAAAGAGAGGGAATTCCAAAACGAGCTGAGGATGTTAAGAGAGGAAAGAACATGAATTTGAAATTGACCAACTAAAGGAGAGAGCAAGGTTGGAGTACGCAGAGATGGAAAAACTCCGGAAAGATAACGAACAACTAAAAAGGCTCAGAGAGGAAGAACAACTCAAATGGAAAGGAAAATGGAGCCAGGAAGTAGAACAGCACAATGATGTGGGATGTGTGACATCACCACAGGGAGGAATGTTAGTGGTGCGGGACTTGATTGACATCACTTGTCGGATGACACCACGATTAGAGCAAACCCTGGTGATGGAGACATTGCGGGAGCATACGGGGTTGTTGACAAATGAAGCACATTTTGAGCAGGTCCAGCATGTGGAGCTGACAGCCTCGGAGGAGTGTGGCGAACCGATGATGAGCAACCTGCTGGAGAGAAGCAACTGAGACCGAGGTGACTGGAACGAAGCAGGTATGTGGGCACATGCATACATGGTGCGGACGATGAGCTTAAGGTAGGAATTGAATTTTATGTTAATGAAGAGACTCTGTCCGATGGGGTGCACGTATGCGTGACCCCTGAATGTGTGTGTGGAGTTCCTGTGAATGAATGCTGTGAGCCCATACTCGAGACTACAGCACCGGTGTGTGCTGCCAAGGCCGAAACGTGTGTGGGTACTCACGTGGCGGTCGAGGATGTAACCCTGGAATGCGAGGCAGTTAGTCAGTACGCAGGCAAGTTTGAATAGGTGGAAGGTCAACACATAACCTTGGAATGTCAGAGTTATGTGGAAGGTCAACACATAACTCAACTACACGAGCCAATTCGCCTCAGCACAAACACGAGAATCGCGCTGTCTTCTTCATGCATTGAAGGAAAGCCATTTCGTCATGCCGAGAGGAGAGCAAAGCCAGATCCTCCATCCTAGCCACGTTCCTCTCATGACTACAACTGCGTCCCTTATACCGAACTTGTGTATTCGCTCCCGATCTCTCCTCAACGAACAACCGTCCATCTCCGGGGTGTGGCTATCTGGCATGAAACCCGCGAAGGCGGGGCCTCTGCCTGCTCAGCATGCCTGGCTTGCTTGTGGTTATGGTTGTTGTTGGTATAAAAATGCAACTCCTTCATGGTTGGCTTGTAAATGCAAAAATGTAGGAATACGTCACAGGGGCCAATCACATACTGGTGAGAAATTTTCCTTAATCCCTATGTAATTAACACCGTACCACCCCTGTGTGGTGACAAGTAACACTTAAGCTCCCAGTCTCCCTACTTAATTACATCGAGCTGTCTCCTACACGTCCACGGAACCAACAACTATTCAACTGTAACAATATATAGCACAATATCTCAAAAGATTGTGGATGGAATTGGACGAAACTTGGTGGACAGGTTGAGTGTGTGACGGGGACTAATTGATTTGATTTTGGTGAAGATCGGAATCCGGATCTGGATTTGACAATTTTTTAAGTGATTCTTCACCATCGAGAGATGGAGCCAAAAACTATGTACAGCACGATGTCTCAAAAGGTTATGGATGGATTCCGCAGAAACTTTGTGGACCGGTTGGGTGTATGAAAATGGACCAATTGATTCAATTTTGGTGGAGATTTGAATCTGGATACGAGAATTTTAAAAAAGTGATTCTTCACCATTGAGATGAAGCCAAAAACTATGTAAAGCATGATGTAGTATCTCTAAAAGTTGTGGACGACTTGTGACAAAACTTGGTGGATGAGTTGGTTTGGTGACGAGAACAAGCTGATTCGATTTTGGTTCAGATCCGGCCTATCAGTGGTATGCAAAATGTAAACTGTTCAGCCTGGCCGAGGTACGCGCTCTACCGAGTGCCGTTCCGTTTCGCCAAGTGTCGCTCTATGAGTGATTTTTTTTCATTACTTGTTCTGTCTGTCTGTTTGTCCGTCTTTTTTTTTTTTTTAATGTTTCATAACGTAAACTTCACCACATGGAAGAGTTCATCATAAGCAAGAAGCCGATTGTTTTTGAGGTCAAAAGGTCAACAATTCTTTCAAATATCTAAAATCCTCAATCTCATTGAATTGGCATTTGAAGAAGAGTTGTGTATATTGGTCAACAGAAAAAAAAATTAAAGACGTCATCGGTCATGTGGTTTGGCGACATATCTATCTATAATTCCAGCAATCTCTGTGTGTCTGTCTGCGACCGCTGTTTCTCGACAACCACTGGTCCGATCTAATTGAAACTTGCCAGGTGCATTTCTGGGGACCTGAGGATGTGCCTTTTCAAGGTTTGATATTAATCGGACAAGTGGTTCCCAAGTTATGGCCATTTATTTACCAAACCAATGACAGGATACGTTGCTATGACATCACAATTGACGTCACAATTCTTCTTCTTTGTTTGATATGACGTCACAATTGACGCTGGGGACCTGAGTATGTGCCTTTTCAAGGTTTGATATCATTCTACTTCATCCGTTTCAGCTGTTTCCCAAGTGTTTCCCAAGTTATGGCCATTTGTTTACCAAACCAATGACAGGACACGGTGCTATGACGTCACAATTGACGTTACAATTTTTCTTCTTCGTTTGATATGATGTCACGACGTTTGATACGACGTCACGCACGTACGGGCACGCACTACTTTATTTTGATAATATTTTTAAAAATCTTCTCTGAAACGGCTTTCCAGATCGAGGCGAAACTTTACAGGTATGACCACCTGTCCACGTGGAACAAAACGTTAAAACCTATGACATCATTGGTCTCACGGTTTGGCCGCCATATTAGATTTAACTTGAAGCCTATTAAAAAAAAAACCTTCTTCAGAACAGATGGACAGATCGTTGGGGAAACTTCACCCACACGTGTCCCCAAGCCTTTGGAATACCACGATATTCACGAATAATTGATGTCACATGGTCTGGCAGCCATATTGGATTGAACAAAAATATTTTTTAAAGCCTTTTTCTTGAACCGCTTCATCAATCAACGTGAAACTTCACATTTACGATCGAGTGGTGATGGGGAATACATGTTTTAAATTTCAACCTGATCAGATACATGGTCTGGCAGCCCAAATTATTTATTTTAAAATTGATCTGATTTTATTTATTTATTTTGAAAAGGGTTCACTTGGCTCTCGGAGGAGGAGGAGGAGAATGAGGAGCAGCTGAAATGTGAATCCCATCCAGGTTCCTCCTGATCACTTCATCTTGGATTTGTTCTTGTTTTGGTTCCTTCTGATTCCTCCAATGGAACAATGAACCGATTTGATCTTCCACTTGATTCGAGTTGAAATTACTTTAACCCCATTTGTCAGGTGTCCAATCGAAGCGGGACGTCTTGGTACCCGGTCATCACTGCCAGTCAGTTATAAAGTGGAAGTTCTCGTTATGTCTCATTAATTAAGTAGCACACCAGAACGCACAATCACCACAAAAAAACAAGTCCTGGTGAGGGTCTGCAATCTTTGATTGCACTTTCTTGTTTATTTTAGCAACATTTCTGGTCCTTATCAGGTGACATGAACATCGAATCCCACAAAGTCCTGTACGCGGTGTGCTGTACGTGCTGCGATTCACACTATTTTTGGAGTCGTTGGTTCGTTTCTCAATTTACCTTTCTCGAGCCTTGTGTGACACCATCTAAGTTGAGCGTTTTGAGTGTCCGCTCAGCAAACTTACAGCTGTTCCTGTGACTCCGACGAAGGCTCAACACCTGAAACGTCAGCTTCGCCTTGCTTCCCACAGCAATCATACCTTGGTTGACGTCAAACTGACGTCATATGTTGTTTTACCTGTCTTTCGACACAGACAGGCCTGGTGTTGGCTTCACGGGAAAGAGGGCTGGCTAGAGATCGTGGGGGTCTTGAGTTTAAGCCCCCCCCTCCCCCGTTGTGTGGTTAAATAACACCAGGTGGGTTGATTCAGCCCGTCATCCTTCCGAAGTGGACAACATGAGACCTGCGTGGGATTGGTGACCCCCTGACTCTGGGTGCCCCATATGTCTGGAATTCCTCGAAAAGGATAAAACTAAGTTTTTTCTTGGGGAGATCCCCGATTTGAACTTAGGGGAAGTCCTGATCCTTGCCACTCCCTCTCCCCCCCCCCACCATTGCAATGAATTTCCTTTGGGGGAATCCCAATGCCCAAAGGATCCACTCGGTGGGAGAACCAACCGTATGGGGGCTACATGTGCTTTGTCCCCCTGTTCTCCCCCCCCCCCCCACCAAGAAAGATTCTCCTGGATTGGATTCCTCTCTGATCGGTCTTATGTGACGTCACGACACAATACGCAAGGGAATCCTCTTCCTCATTCCCGGACGAGGAGTGTGTTATCTCGTGAAATGTATCATTAATTACCCGGAAAGGACATGGGCAGCACCCAGGGGTGGGCTATTAATAGACATGGAAGGAGCATGGGAGCCCACGATGAGATGTATTCCACACGGACAGCGAGTCAAAGGGCCATATATTTATTACGTACGCATATATGGCGATTTTTAAAAAAATTCATTTTCCATTCCCGCCTTCCTTTAATTCATATCTTCCTCCCAAACTTTCCCCAAAACTCCTTTTTTTCAGCACCTCTCATTCTCCCTTTTCTTCGTGTTGTCGAATTTTCCTAATTTATCCCTGTCAGGCTCGTGCGTACGTGTAAAATGTCTGCACTGCGACATGGGTGTTGGTCCGACCTTTGATCGTTGTTAAATCACAAATTAAATAAAATATAAAAAAAGAAACACAAAACGGAGGAAGCAGCCGAGCTGAAAAAATATACCGCAATACACCTTAAACATGTTTTGTTCTCGTTTGGAGAACCTGTTCTTGTTTGCCGCTTTGATTTGTGTCGGGAGCGACGCTGTGCCTCCTCCGACCCAGTGCCCCCTCGCAGGTCAAAGCAGGAATTAGTAATTTGTTCAGGATGCCGGCGATAACTCGCCGACTCTTCAACACACCGCGTGATCTCAATGAGCCGGGTGATGGTCCCTTCCTTTGTAATGCGACGACGTTGTGCCTGCAAAATAGACACGAATGCGGAGACAAAACGAGGAAGACGACGACGAGGAGGAGGATGAGGAGGATGGCGGTGGTGATGAGGTAAAAGACGAGGAAGATAAAGATTTTAACGCCTCTCCGAAGGAAGGTGAAGGTGAAGGTGAAGATCACCCAGGATTGCTCCACCCGAGCACGCTTTGTGTAACTCGGGTCGCGTGACGTCGATAAACCAAGAGGGCGTCGTGAAAACTCGGAACGCTCAACAATCGTCATGTTCGGGAAGTCCCGTTGTGGTGGAGCGGGACGTGTGGACGGACGTCGGTAAGTGACGTCACGGCATTTTCCTGGTCACGTGAGGCCCCTCTGGCCGTCGTCGGCGTGGTCTTGAGAAGCGTCGTCCTTCGGGCCTGCCTGGGCTTTCCCTTCCTCGACCGTGAACCCAAAGGCCCTCGCGTTGAGACCGACGCACCTTGTTCGTGCCGAACACCGCGACCGGTAGGGAGCGCTGTGACCCGAACGGTCGGTGTGGACCGTGGAACCGCCTGGTGATCGTGGTCCCTCCTTCCTGTTCACGTCACCTTCCTCGTGTACCCTCTAATTCCTCTTTCGCCGATGTCGGCACATTTACATTGAACGGTCCTCTGCTCTCCTCGACCTTCCTGTTCCCCTGTTTCAGGTCACCGAACGTGCGCGGCCACCGACCTGTTCACCATGGAGGATTTCAACATCATCCTGGGAACCGATTCGTACAAGGTAAATCTGGGTACGGATTCATTGTGCGTGTGAGAGTTCGTCGCTTGAGACGCACGAACCTTGTGTCATTGTGGTTGGTGCTCCGGTAAAGAACGGCTGTGGAAAAGGGATCGCACGACAAGGGAAGTCCAAGAGGATAGAAGGTCCTGAGAATGAGGAAGGACGCTCCAGGTAAATGAATGGAAGGGTGCTCCCGCCTGAATGAGGAGACAGGGGTGCTCTCGCCTGAACGAGGGGAGAGGGGTGCTCTCGCCTGAACGAGGGGAGAGGGGTGCTCTCGCCTGAACGAGGGGAGAGGGGTGCTCTCGCTTGAACGAGGGGAGAGGGGTGCTCTCGCCTGAACGAGGGGAGAGGGGTGCTCTCGCCTGAACGAGGGGAGAGGGGTGCTCTCGCCTGAACGAGGGGAGAGGGGTGCTCTCGCCTGAACGAGGGGAGAGGGGTGCTCTCGCCTGCACGAAGGGAGGGGTGCTCTCGCCTGAACGAGGGGAGAGGGGTGCTCTCGCCTGAACGAGGGGAGAGGGGTGCTCTCGCCTGAACGAGGGGAGAGGGGTGCTCTCGCCTGAACGAGGGGAGAGGGGTGCTCTCGCCTGAACGAGGGGAGAGGGGTGCTCTCGCCTGAACGAGGGGAGAGGGGTGCTCCAAGGGAGAGGGGTGCTCCGGGTAAATTGTGAGAGGGGGAGAGAGATGCCCTGGGTAAAATTGATAAAGAGAGAGGTGCCCCTGGTGTGTGAGGATGTGTCATGGTGAGAGTTGAATTTGGCAGGTGAGGTGAGGATGTGTCATACTGTGAGGGGTCAAGGTCTTTGAGGGTGTGTTATGTCATGAGGGGTGAGGGTGTGAAATTTACTGAGCGAGGTGAAGGTGTGTGAGGGTTTGTATGTAATACCAAGGGGTAAAGGTGGTGAGGGTTTGTAATACCGAGGGGTGTGGGTGGTGAGGATTTTTAATACCGAAGGGTGGAGGTGTGTGAGGGTTTGTATGTAATACCAAGGGGTAAAGGTGGTGAGGGTTTGTAATACCGAGGGGTGTGGGTGGTGAGGATTTTTAATACCGAAGCGTGGAGGTGGTGAGGGTTTGTATGTAATACCAAGGAACAATGGTGGTAAGGGTTTATAACACCAAGGGGTAAAGATGGTGAGGGTTTGTAATACCGAAGGGTGAAGGTGGTGAGAGTTTGTAATACCAAGGGATAAAGATGGTGAGGGTTTGTAATACCAAGGGGTAAAGGTGAGGGTTTTTAATACCGAGGGGTAAAGGTGGTGAGGGTTTGTAATACCGTGGGGTAAAGGTGGTGAGGGTTTTTAATACCGAAGGGTGAAGGTGGTGGGGGTTTGTAATACCAAGGGGTAAAGGTGGTGAGGGTTTGTAATACCGAAGGGTGTAGGTGGTGAGGATTTGCAATACCAAGGGGTAAAGATGGGAGGGTTTGTAATACCGAGGGGTGAAGGTGGTAAGGGTTTGTAATACCGAGGGGTAAAGATGGGAGGGTTTGTAATACCGAGGGGTGAAGGTGGTGAGGGTTTGTAATACCAAAGGGTAAAGATGGTGAGGGTTTGTCATACTGAGGTGTGTGTGTGTGTGTGTGTGTGTGTGTGTGTGTGTGTGTGTGTGTGTGTGTGTGTGTGTGTGTGTGTGTGTGTGTGTGTGTGTGTGTGTGTGTGTGTGTGTTGATGTGTGGTTTGTTTGAATTAAATGCCTATTATTTATTGGAGGTTTTATTGTGTTTGAACACTGAGGTCCACAGGAGCCATGATTTGAAGGATGGGTGTAAGGCCCCATCGTTGAATCCTGTGGATGTGATATCTTTGTCTGTTTGTACTTCCTTCGGGTGCATTGTCTTTTGTCAATGTTTGTGATATCCAAGGGGACAAGGATTTGTGATATCCTTTCTATCCCCCCCACCCCCCCCCCCCCGCCCACAGGTTTTTAATCTGTTGTTTTAGTTTATCATGTAAATATTTGTCGTCACGATAAGAGGGAATGATTTTTGTCAAGTTTAAGGTTTTGAGCTATTGGTGTTTTGCACGCACACTGTTACCACTCGGACACAAAGTTGTGACGTCATTTAACATTTAAAAATGCTGATTTTTGGCCTCGTCGGAGAGGCAATGCAAGTATTTTGTGTACATTTTCACCCAAGTCCATCCTACCTTTAATCATAGTCACTTCCCTTCTTCTTGTTCTTCTTCTTTTTTTTTTTCTTCTTCAACGGACACATTCCCACATTCCCAGATTCTTGTGGGGGGGGGGGGGGGAGTTTTTGGCCCAAGTCTTTTATGAACTGACTTTCCAGGCCTGACGTTTGACCAATTATGGCAGAAATTTTCAAGTTTGGCCGTGGTCCCGGCAATAGCTTGCCTACTCTTCGCGAAGCACACCGTGTGATCTTTAACGCACACCAACTAATGCTGGCAGACGGGTCCCCCATTTAACGTACATCCAAGGGACGGTACGCACATTGATGAATCGCCCTGCCTGCAAAACACCAGGATGACAGTTTCTCGCTGGGTCGAGATTCAAACCCGGGCTAGACAGCTTTGAGGTGATTGTGCGTACTCTTCGGCCGTCAGTGCAGTCACCTGCCGAATATGAGCAAACGTTTACCGACGCCAGTAGCGTATCGAGGAAAAATGCCGCTCGGGGGCGAGATGTCAAATGACATCGTTGGTGACAACCATTGGTCAGCAAACTGAGGATGGGGCCATTTGTACAGTTCAACCCCTCCCTGCGCTTGCGCTTTCACACGCCACAGGAAAATTGTCCTCAGAAGTGTCGATCGTGATAGATGATGGATGCAACAAAACAAATTTGCCTCCCATCACAAAAGTGCCACTCAGGGCGGTTGTCTCGTTCGCCCCCTCCCCTCCCCCCCTCCCCTCGCTGCGACAGTGACCGATGCCACTTAACGTGGACAGAGGTTGCGCTTTCACCCCTGTTTGTCTGTTTGTGAGCAGGATGTCTCAAAAAGTTGCGGGTGGATTTGGACGAAACTTGGTGGACAAGTTTGGTATGTGACAAGGAAGAATTTTTTTTTTATATTTTGGTGAAGATCCGGATCTGGATACAAGAATTTTAAAAGGGGATCTTCACAATTGAGAGAAAAGGCCATGTACGATATAGTACTGTATAGCTCGATATTTCAAAAATGTATTGGGCAGATATGTTCTCGTGGATCAGACATTACGTGGCGGAGGTTTGCGCTCTCCACTGAGTGCCCTTCTAGTTTGAGGCATGCATACTGCACCTATCATAGATCTATCCAAATTCGTACAGGGCACAAAGTGAAAAACACATATACATTGGAGTGAGAGGTGGCTGTGATGAAACGAGACGTAGATCGAGTGAGGGAAGACGGGGCAGATGTGAAAGACATGGAGGAATGTAATGTCGAGTCATCAGCACACGAGTGCATTTGGTTATTTGTGGAAGAAAGAAGGTCATTGAGAAAAAGAAGGAAGAGTGTTGGAGACAGAACGGAACCCTGACGAACACCGCTGTTGATAGGGAAGGGGGGGAGGCGTTGAACCATAAACAATTCCGGAGATAGAGCGGTCGGAGAGAAAGCTCGATATAAGAGAGCAGAGTGAAGGAGGGAAGCTTGGATATCAGACCCCGACGCCAAACTCTGTCAAAGGCTTTTGAGATATCAAGGCCTACAACAAAGGATTCCCCAAAGTCTCTCAAAGAAGAGGCCCCGCCATTCGTAATGTAAGAAAGGACATCACCTGTAGATCTTGCCTTGCGAAAGCCATATTGGTGGTCAGATAGACTGTGAGATTCAAGATGCTTGAGTAAATGGGAAGTGAGAAGACATTCAAAGACTTTGGAAACAGCAGAAGTCAGAGCAATAGGACGGTCGTTAGAAGGGTTTGAACGATCACCCTTCTTTAAAATAGGCTGTGCTAAGGCATGTTTCCAGGAAAGAGGAAATGTTTGAGTTTTTAAACAAACGAGCAAGCACGGGTGCAAGTTCTGAAGCACATTCCTTCAAGACTTGGAGAGGAATGCCATCTTGCCCGTCGGCCTTGCTTATGTCCAGAGAGGAGTATTTTTTTGACTGCACGAAAATAGATTATTATATAGGGAGGGACATTGGATTGGTGAGGGAAGCATCAGTGGGAGATGGAATGTTAGAGTCATCCAGTGTGGAGTTAAAGGAGAAAAGAGAACCAAAAAGAGTTGCTTTATCGGTCGGAGAGACGGCGATAGTATCATCGGAACGGAAAAGCGAAGGGAAGGTAGAGCGGCAGAAGTTGTTGGAGATACTTTTATCTAAGGACCAGAAAGATGTATTAGTGGAAGAAGATGAGAGGTTGTCACATTTGTTTTGAATAAAGGAATGCTTCGCCTCACGAATAACATGTTTTCAGTGATTTCTGGTGGATATGAAAGCGGAATGTGAGTCAGAGGAAGAACAGTTTTTTTCCTTGTCCGATATGCGGCATCCCTTGCACGAATGGCCGCAGAGCAGGAATTATTGAACCAAGAATTGGAAACAGAGATAGACTTGAAAGAGAAGGGGATATAAGCCAACATTCTTGCAACAATAACCTCAGCTATACGTTCAGCAGAGACAGAGGCATCGTCCGAGGAGAGGCAGTAGTCTTTCCAGGGAAAAACATAGAAGAAGTTTCGTAAACCAGTCCAGTCAACATTATTGAAATGCCAACACTGGCGTTTCATCGGAGCAGTCAAAGAAGCGGTGGTGGTAAGTAAAGTGATGATCACAAGATTGTGGTCAGAAGAACCAATTGGAGGTGAAATTGTGTAGTTGTTATGCAACGGATTGGAAGTGAAGAATAAATCCAAAGTATTGGTCGTGCGGTCATGACGATCTGGGATTTGGGTAGGGTGGGTCATAATTTGCTCAAAATCATCAAGAATGGAAAATGTAAGAGCTTCAACCCCCACCAACATCCGTGTGGGAAGACTTCAGCCACTCCCCGTGGTGGACATCGAAGTCTCCGAGATGGAGAAATTCTGCTTGAGGGTGTTTGGATGTCATGGCCTCATGGCAAGAGTTAAGATAGTCAAAGAAAGCTATAAAGTTTTTAGAATTGGGAGAGCAGTAAGTAAAACGGAGAAAGATAGTGATGGTCGGGAGACAAATCTTAAGTCAGATGACATCAAAGTTTGGAGATTCGAGGTCCACAAGGTGTGTTGATGTTGGGGTAGACACAGATTCCTCCTTTGAAGTGGAATCGTGAGTGAAGGTTGTAGTTCGAAATGTTATAAAAATTTACAAGAATGCCATGTGATAATTGGGTCTCTGATAGAAGCAAGATATTCGGAGAGGAGCTTTCTCGATGATGTTCAACAGAGGAAAGATTCGAAGAAAGACCACGGATGTTGGTTGGTTCAAAATGCAAGGGTCTTGGGAGGAACCGATACTACTACTACTGCCTAAGCCCCCCCCCCTCCTCCCCCTCTCGTTGGCAGCAGAGACAGGCAGATCACAGGAGATTCTTCACACCTCATAATGCCGGGAACGAGGGGCCATTAACTTTTCGGACTTTATCATATTTATATTTAATTGGAGGCTGTATGAGGGAAATGAGAGGAAAGAGAAATAAAAGAGAGAGAAAGTAAAGTGAGGAATGAAAATGAGCGAGAAAGAAAAGTGTGTGATTTTTGTTTGAAAAGTGTTTGATGTTTGTTTGCAAAAAAGAGAGATTAAAGCTCGCCCGGTAGCTATAGTTTGAGTGAGACAGAAAGTAAGACCAGCAATCCTGACACGGAGAGGGTAAGGTGGCTCCAGGCACCACTTTAACACTCCCAAGTCAGAACCATAGTACCACCCTGAGCGGTTGCTGTCTACAACCTAATACCCAAGAAAAAACAGTCTAACTGGATGGGTGTTTTTTTTTTTTTCGGAGACGCCATCTCCTTACTGTATGGCTGTTGGCTCCCTGAAGGAACTCATCGGTCCTTTAGCAGGTATTATTTTTAGTCCTGCAGGGTGTCGGTCACCCTCCCTACTGGCAAGCCATTGAGGGTAGTCCGTTTAGTCATCGACGATGCGACCATGCGGCCGGTAGCACTGGGTTACATGTTACCAGTGGCAGTCAAGAAACCTGACTGACCTGATATTTGTGTGCGAGTCACGCGTGTTGGCTTTGTGTCCTTTCGGGGAGTGTGTCCAGGGAGGGTGCATATTGTATTTCCGGTATTTAATTTCCTCCATGGCCAGGCATTAAGAGTGAAACAAAAGTAATTTTTTTTGTTAACTTGGCAAGTTGATAGATTTGACCTTCTGGCATTGTTTGACAGATTTTGCTAATAAGTGTTAAATACAGCTTTATGGCAGTCTTGGTAACGGACAAATATCTGGAGGAAATTAGAACGGATATCAGAGAAAGCTCCCAACGGGCTTGTTTGAGCACAATGTAACCACCCACAGCCCCCACCAATGGGTAACAACACATCCAACGGTAGGATAAGGCTTGTGAATCCTCTCCAAAACTATTCATTACAAGTTAAACAACAAACATATAAATTTGTTCAGAATGGTTACTTGCGTCGGCATTGTTCAATAGAAATGCTTTGTTCCGTTTGACCATTCTGCAATTATCCCTACCTTGTTTCATGACATGTTTTTGGCAGCGAGGGCTGAGCTGCCATCTGTTTTTCAATCATTCTAAACATACTTTAAATTGCATTTGATATAACTAGTACGGGCCCATAGGTCCGTGCCCGTAGGTGAGTGCCAGTATGTGCAGCCCTCTCTCTCCCCCCTCTCTCTCCCCCCTCTCTCTCCCCCCTCTCTCTCCCCCTCTCTCTTTCACCCCCTCTCTCGCCCCCTCTCTCGCCCCCTCTCTCGCCCCCTCTCTCGCCCCCCTCTCTCGCCCCCTCTCTCGCCCCCCTCTCTCGCCCCCCTCTCTCGCCCCCTCTCTCGCCCCCCTCTCTCGCCCCCTCTCTCGCCCCCTCTCTCGCCCCCTCTCTCGCCCCCTCTCTCGCCCCCTCTCTCGCCCCCTCTCTCGCCCCCTCTCTCGCCCCCCTCTCGCCCCCCTCTCGCCCCCCCTCTCGCCCCCCTCTCGCCCCCTCTCGCCCCCCTCTCGCCCCCTCTCGCCCCCCTCTCGCCCCCTCTCGCCCCCTCTCGCCCCCTCTCGCCCCCTCTCGCCCCCCTCTCGCCCCCCTCTCGCCCCCCCTCTCGCCCCCCTCTCGCCCCCTCTCGCCCCCCTCTCGCCCCCTCTCTCGCCCCCCTCTCGCCCCCCTCTCTCGCCCCCCTCTCGCCCCCCTCTCTCGCCCCCTCTCTCGCCCCCTCTCTCGCCCCCTCTCTCGCCCCCTCTCTCGCCCCCTCTCTCGCCCCCTCTCTCGCCCCCCTCTCTCGCCCCCCTCTCTCGCCCCCTCTCTCGCCCCCTCTCTCGCCCCCCTCTCTCGCCCCCTCTCTCGCCCCCCTCTCTCGCCCCCTCTCGCCCCCTCTCGCCCCTCTCGCCCCCTCTCGCCCCCCTCTCGCCCCCTCTCGCCCCCCTCTCGCCCCCTCTCGCCCCCTCTCTCGCCCCCTCTCGCCCCCTCTCGCCCCCCTCTCGCCCCCCTCTCGCCCCCTCTCTCGCCCCCTCTCGCCCCCCTCTCGCCCCCCTCTCGCCCCCCTCTCGCCCCCTCTCGCCCCCCTCTCGCCGCCCCTCTCGCCGCCCCTCTCTCGCCGCCCCTCTCTCGCCGCCCCTCTCTCGCCGCCCCTCTCTCGCCGCCCCCTCTCTCGCCGCCCCCTCTCTCGCCGCCCCTCTCTCGCCGCCCCCTCTCTCGCCGCCCCTCTCTCGCCGCCCCTCTCTCGCCGCCCCCTCTCTCGCCGCCCCCTCTCTGGCCTCCCCTCTCTCGCAGATATTGGTCGACAGATAAATTGCCGTAACTTGGGAACCGCTTGTCCGATTAATATCAAACCTCGAAAAGGCACATCCGCGGGTCCCCGGCAATATTCCTGGCAAGTTTCAATCAGATCGGACCGTCAATCGTGCAAATAAAATAATAATAATAAATGAATAAACATTAATTGTGACATCATTCGTGTTGTCATAGCACCGTGTCTTGTCATTGGTCGACAGATAAATGGCCGTAACTTGGGAATCACTTGTCCGATTGATATCAAACCTTGAAAATGCACATCAGCGGGTCCCCGGCAATATTCCTGGCAAGTTTCAATCAGATCGGACGGGTGATCGTCCGGTTATTAATAATTTGGGAAAAAATTGGCATGATAAGGTGAGAAGGTGGAACAACACCTTCAGCTGCCATATATACACCTTTTCAACACTGAAAAAGCAGTAAAATGGCCGTAACTTGGGAACTGCTTGTCCGATTGATATCAAACCTCGAAAAGGCACATCTGCGGGGCCCCGGCAATATCCCTGGCAAGTTTCAATCAGATCGGACCGGCGGTCGTCGAGAAACGGCGGTCGCAGACACACACACACACACACACACACACACACACACACACACACACACACACACACACACACACACACACACACACACACACATATTGCTGGAATTATAGATAGATTATCGCAACACTGAAACCTGTGTATGTATGTAAACACGATTCTTCTTCTTCGTTCAAGTGCAACACAAGGCTTTGGGGTGGCATCATTAGCTGTGGGCCCAGCTGTGCCACTGATGCAGTGCCCCCTGTAGGTCAGGGCATGAATTTAGAATTTGTTCAGGGTGCCCGGCGACAGCTTTCCTCCTTCTCGCGAAGTGCACCGTGGGATCTTTGACGTCCACCATCGAATGCAAGCAGACGTCCCTCCGAGGGACGTCACACACATTGATTAATCACCCTGCCTGAGAAACACCGAGGTGACAGTTTTTGCTGGGTCGGTATTCAAACCGAGGCAAGTGTTCATACCTCTCGGCCATCCTCAAGGCTCGAACACAATAATGTGGTCATAATAATATACACAATGCCTTCTGTAATGCTTCCGCTGACGAAGTAGCCGGTGGCATTATGTTTTTGGGTTGTCCGTCCGTCCGTCCATGCTAATTTTCTCTGTTTTCTCTGCAACCGCTTATCTGATTGAGAAAATTTTCACCATTGGTGCGACTACTCACGTAGTTTTAAGTGTAATCACGATGCCATAGGTTACTCGGCGTGGCAGCCATTTTGGAAAAAAAGAAAAACTTTGGACCTCTGCATCTTCGAAACCGCTCCATTTGGGGGGGGGGAGAATGAAACTTGGTCGCGTGCTCTTCAAAATTTATAATAAAATTATTCCATCAATAAAATGCACCTTACAACGGAGCATCAGTGCTGCCGAAGGAGTTCCTGGGCAAAGATTGCTCTGCGTTGTTTGGTCGTGCCGGGTGGTGATTTTATTTATTTATTTAAATTCCCTTCCCCAAAGGAGATGGCATTCTATTTGGGTCCGTTTGTTTGTTTGTTAATTGCCGGAATCCTTCGGATTTCGGCAATTATGTTGGTCGGTTGTGTGTCATTCTGTGTGTGTGTCTGTCTGTCTGTTTGTTTGTGTGTGTTGTTTACCCTGTAGCAGCCACACCATTTCCGCGATCATGACCAAACTGGGTACAGGCGTCGGTCATGGTCCAACTTAGACACTTGTCGTTTTTGGTGAATCTAGATCAAAGGTCAAGGTCACCGAAAAACCGAAATTCTTATTTTTGCAATAACGTCCGCTAAAACGGTCGTATCGACTTCAAACCAAATCCAAAATGTGCATCTTCCAATTCTGCATCCAACCATATGTCTCATTGGGGTGTCACACCAACACCCTTCTTAGCGGTCGGGGGTTGAATGGATCGGGGATCGGGGGGTCGGGTCAAAACTTTCAAATTGCGATAAAAACGCCATTTCAAGTCCGATTGACCTCCAAGTTATGATCATGACCAAACTAAGTGCTATAACTCATTAAACAGTAGCACTATCGACTTGTAAGAACCAAATTGATTTCCAGGTTTTTGTTTTTTCAGAGATCATGGAGATATGAAACTTCATTTTTCTCTCCAACTGCCTGTCAGATTGATACAAAAATGTCACCATTGGTGCGTCTACTCATGTGGAATGTTTTAATCATAATTATGACATCATAGGTCACGTGGTATGACAGCCATGTTGGAAAAACGAAAAACTTTGGACCTCTATCTCAAGAACTGCTACAAGGAAAATATTGAAACTTTTGGAACTTTGGGAACACATGGCAAGTCGTACTCATGGGGAATGTGATATATATATTTTTTTTATGATGTCATAAGTGCATATGTAGAACGCTACTTCTGGTCAGTATGAAATATTTTGTGGGTCATCTAGGGATAAAATGGTCCACAAAAAAAAAATGTATATATATATATATATATATTGATGGCATTATCAGTCATGCGATTCGGCAGCCACATTGCTTTTTTAAAATAACATTCAAAAATCTTCATCTCTGAAATGGTTGAACAGATTGAGGCGAAACTTTACAAATATTCCCGCCTATCCATGAGGAACAAAAGGTTCACACATATGACGTCGTATGTCACATGGTTTGGCAGCCATATTGGATTAAAGAAAAAGATTAAATAATGTTTTATCTGGAACTGCTTAACCAATTGACATAAAACTTCACATTTATGATCTAGTAGTGATGGGGAATACATGCTTAAAATTTCAACTTGATCGGACACATGGTCTGGCAGGCAGTATTATTTAATTTTTTTGATCAGGGTTCTGGTTTATTTTATTTTATTTTGAATGAGGCTCACTTGGCTGTGCCTGGATGTGTTTGAGGGTAGAGGAAGGAGTAGCAGCTGAAATGTGAATCCTATCCAGTTCCTCCTGATCACTTCATCTTTTCTATTTGCTTGTTTGGGTTCCTTCTGATTACGTACTCCAATGCAAGAATGCTTGGTCTTCCATTTGATTTGAATTGTATTTCTTTTAATTCCATTCTGAATTCAATTGAATAATTATAAAAAAAATACATCATGGGTCAAGGTCAGGTGTCCGATCAAAGAGGGACGTCTTGGCACCCGGTCATCACTGCCAGCAGTTATAAAGAGGCGGTTCCAGTTATATTTCTTATTAATTACGTAACACACCAGTACACTAACGCCGCACAGGATACACCACACAAAACGAGTCCTGGCAATGGTCTGCAATCTCTGATGGCTCTCTTTCTTGTTTGTTTGTTTTTTTTGTCTTGCCGGGTAGTTTTCTTTCGTGTCTGTTTAAAAAAAAAAAAAAATTTCAGGGTGGTCTCTGTCGTGTTGTGTGGTATCCCATTACTTTCCAGATGTCAATCATGACACGAATTTGTAATTTCTTGAGGGTGCCAGCAATAACTCTCCCACTTTTCGTGAAAGACGGTCCATCTGATGGACGACGCACACATTGATGCATCACCCTGCATGCGAGACACCAGGATGATGGTTTACAGTTTGGTCGGTCTTCAAACCCAGGCTCCGCAACACAGAGGAAAGTGCTCATACCTGTAACCCCAAAACGGCATATGTTTGAAAACTTCACTTGTAATTGTATGTTTTGGTGTGTCAAATGCAGTGGTTCATTTTATTTATTTTGACATGTTTTTAATTAAAAAAAAGAATTGAATGGAAACCTCACACGCACGAGCTTGCGTTCCATTTGCTCATGGGATCATGACGATGATCCCAGGGGAAGAGCCTCCGAAACCCATCCTGGCCAGGGTCGTTGATTTAATATTATTGGAACGCTGCTCATCGTGATGAGGTGACAAATAAAGCCTTTTGGAAACAAAATGCCAAGGATTTGCCAAGGTGGTTTGTTTTTGGAGCTTTGTGTTGAGTTTCATTGCATGATGTTTATCACGGTAATCTTCGGTCATGCACTCGATGGTCAAATGCGTTGTCGGTGCAGGATCTCTTCGGAGATTGTGCATGCGTCGCGACAATTCTAAGGACATTATGAGACCGACGTTGTCGAGTGGGATTGGAACCTGGGATCACGGCAGATCATGAGTGAACACCAGGCAGGTTTCCCCTTTGATTCCTGACCCTGGTGCCTTTACTTCCCTGTGTTAATTTGAGTTTGACCTTTTGCACGTGAAGTGTGTTGGGAGCATTGAATTTCTGCAGTCATGCCAAGTTTTTGAAATCACCAGTCTCAAATGACATTGTGATCTTCTATTAATGACTCGAAGGTGGAGCCAACCTAGGCGCCGTGAGTTGACAAAGTGAACCAATTGCTTTAACCCTGCTTTTCGCTTCGTGTAGGTGAGGTAACATGGATAACATAGTGGAAAGGGAGGAAACGCACCAACAGCAGAGTAGAGGGACATCACAGAGACACTTCAAAGAAGAACGGGCGAAGGGGAGAGTAATATTGTTGCGGATCCAGGGTGGCGGGATTCTCACCCGGTCCTAGGCGCCACCCTCACCACCACCATCTCCGGGGTTTATAACGCCGGCCGGCTCGGCACAGGCCTCGGGTCATGCGTCTTCAATCGCGATACCAACGTACTCCTTGTACCTTGCCAGTTGGGCAAATAGAACCCCTGGTTACAGACTGGTTTTGTCAGATGCCGAGCGTTTTCTGCCAGTCTGTAACCATTTTGGTTTTATATGCCAATGGAACGGATCGTTCCTCGACGCGACCCCAATTAATCCATAGCAGCAACTTCATCCGAATTAAGCAGATTTATTGGGGAACATCAGAGATCACAACACAAGCAAAATTCACGACAATGTTTTTATTAACAATCCCCAACCCGTTCTTAACTAGGGAACCACGGACTACAGATTTCGAGGGGGTTGCTACCGAGATATACCTTAAACAACATGCAGACAAAGACAGACAGACAGACAGCATGCATGCAAGACAAGACAGAGTACTTGGTGAGGTTTCATGGACGAGAGGACAGTGTCAAAAGCACGAATGTTGCTCGCAACAGGCGGATGTCCACAGATTCGAACTCCCAGCTCGAACGCGCCGCGTGGCAAGATGGTGGCGCCGTACTCTTCCTTCTCAAGGCACCGCATGCGCACGTCGTCCTCAGCGCGTTCCGGCCCCCCGCAATGTTGACGATGGGCCTCAGCCAATCTCTCTCAAGGTCCAACATACAAATCCAGGCCTGGCCTGTTCACCAGACAAGGCCCAAATCGATGTGCCGTGCTCCGTCAAGCAGATCGGCAAACGTATCGAGCCGTTAGTGTGAGCAGGGACCATCAGAGGCTCCGGCGTCTCCTCTCCTGCCTTACCGCCTCGAAGCCCGACTTCCCAACTCCGTCGTCTCAGTTTCCCTCTCTGTCGAATCACCTTTTCTTTCCTCAGAATCGGTCGCCGATTCGACGTGCGGGCAGCCTCTCTTATGTTCACCCACTTCGAAGCCTCTGCTCATCCAGCAGATCGCGACTCGACACTCGTCGTTTCTCTGTTGCCTTCCCTGCCTTTCTTTCAGCTCGTTCCTCACGAAAAACAGACACAGCTGTCCCGTGTACAGCCGATTGGCGCCACCACGGCGCTCACAGTTTCACCACACTTTCTTTTCGTTCGCTCCTTCGACACACGAGCCCACCTCTCTTGGCGAAGCCGACAAACTCCTCCCCTTCGCGTCACTTCCTCTTTTTGGCCACACCCTCTCAGCCGACTGGGCGGGACTTATCTGTGAAGGGGAAGAAGAAGAGGGAGCCCTCGTTCCACCACCACACAAACAATAAACAGCCTCTTACACCTCCCGACATGCATATAACGTCCATTTTACCAAACAACCTCTCGATACATGCTTTTAATGGGGGAACTGAGCTTATCCTATATTTAGTAGTCCAATAAGGGCCATTTCCGTAACAATATAAAGTCCTCACCAAACTCTTATGTCCAACCCTGACTGACCAGCAATATTTCTACCTCCATTAACCCTATCTCACCCAACACTCTTGCCTTCAGGTGACTGTGTTTCCTCCCCTCTCTCCTCTTTTCTTGTTCTTTCGTTCCCTTGCTTCTGCCTTTTGCCCCACTGTTGGTGTGTTGTCCTTTTACCCCCACTGTCACCTCAATCTTAAACGAGTCTAGATTTGGTGTTCAAAAACATAAAACAAATCGATAAAATTAAAGATCATTAATTATTTGAAATACGAAGTGAAGTTGGAAATGGCTTATTATTATTATTATTATTATTATTATTATTATTATTATTATTACTACTTTTCCTTCCCAAGTCCGATTATCCACTATTTCAAGCGGTAATTCCCAAACCAACATGTTGTGGAGAACATGTATCTCCATGTTGGGGTTGTGCACGACTTCTGTTTACTACAGGATGACCTGCTTACATTGGTATATTTAACGAGGACTTCTCCACCAACCTGAAGATTTGCCCATTGACCAACGGTGCTCACGGACAAAAACCATTGGATGAGAACACGTTTTTCTCGTCGCAAATTCAGTATAAATGGTCCAGTGTACCTACCCACTGTGACAAGATTAGAAGGACTCGAGTCCATCTGATAAAATACAAGACGTGTCAAATTCCATCGCTGGAGTAAACAAAATCTCGAGGTCGCGTAAACGTGCAAGTAGAGTATAGGAAGCCACCGGAGAGCCATTAAAAATCTCTGAGTGGGTATTTCGAGCTCATTCCAATCTATATGTGTTTTTCACTTTGTGCCCTGTACAAATTTGGATAGATCTATGATGAGTGCAGTATGCACTCGGTGGAGCGCATACCGCCGCCACGTAATGCCTGATCCATGAGAACATATCAGTCCCAATACATTTTTGAGATATCGTGCTATACAGTACTATCTCGTTTTTTGGCCCAATCTCTCGATGGTGAAGAACCACTTTAAAAATTAAATAATTCTCGTATCCAGATCCGGATTGGGATCTTCACCAAAATCGAATCGATTCGTCCTTGCAACGCACCCAACCTGTCCAAGTTTCGTCCGAATCCATCCAACCTTTTGAGATATCATGCTAGATATCGGTTTTTACTCGTATCATTTGTGAAGTTATGAGTGTTTCAAGCAAAAGGAAAAAAAAAAACATTTATAAAAACGAATTTCCTTGAAGCATAATGATGATTGGTTGAAGGCACATTGCATTCCTGTAAAAACAATAGGAATATTTCCATTGTCACAATGTTGTTCGTTTAATGGCCACAAAAATATCCTACATTTTTGTGGGATTGGTCGGGGGGAGTTTTTCGCCTACGTCTTTCAAGAATCACCTGCCCAGGCCTGACGCTCGATTACTTAGGGCAGGACTTTGTAGTTTGGAATTTGTTCATGGTGCAGGCAATAGCTCAACTATTCTTCGCGGAGGACACGGTGGGTTATTTAACGTCCACCAACTAATGTCGGCAGCCGGGACTCCCATTTAACATCCATCCAAGGGGTGGCACACACATTGATGAATCACCCTGCCTGTGAAACACCGGGTTGACAGTTTATAGCTGCGTCGGGATTCAAATGCAGGCTAGATCGCTAAGAGGGGAGTGTGCGTACCTCTAGGCCATCCTGTCAGCCCAGATTTCCAGGACCACAATCGATTATTGAAATGGCAATAAAATAGCTGATGGGGACGTTAACTGTGGCTGCTCAGGCCTTGCTGGTCCCTTACTTGGACATGACACGCCAGGAGTTTGATTTGGCCTTTTATCAAAAAGGACACTTTTGAACACAGCAGCACTGTTGATTCCCAGAGCCGCATCGGTCAATAAAGTCATTGTTTTGCCCTCCATAGCCAAAGACGGCCATTCACAGGTGACAGGCGAATGACCAAGAACCTGAATTTGTTTATGGTAAAGGAGCTGCTTACCAGAAAACAACCACACTCTGTGATGGAAAGCAGTGTAACCTAGTGTCGAAAGAATGAACTGTTATTGCTGGTGAAGGCTCGTGTTGACATGCGTCTGCGCATTGGTAGATCAATGGATGATGATCAACAGTACGTTGATCGACTTGTGCTAACCGCCGAGGGAAGCGAGGGGAAGTTGACGTCTCCGTCATTAACCCTTTGTCGCAGACTCTTTTACCTGGTATGGAGGAGTATCCGAAAAGGCTGCCATCAATTGCTCGTTGCTACCCACATCTTTTGGCAATAATTTTGAATTTGTTCAGGGTGTTGGCTATAACTCACATACTCTTCACTTAGAACACCGTGGCATCTTCAACGTCTGCCAACGACCAGTGCTGTGAAGCACCGGCACGTGTGCGAAACACTCTGGTGACAGTTTATAGTTCGGCTGAGATTCAAACCCAGGCAAGACTCGAAAAGGTGAGTGCATCCGCCTCAATGTACAGTGTAACCCGAGGTACATCCTGACAGGTCTACAAACGGTGTCAACAAGGCTTATCAGCCTTTACGTTCATGCAAGGAATTGATATGGGGTTTGAATAATTTCATGTTCATTCAGGAAATAACCTCCCTGGATGTTTCACAGCCAAGTGCGCCGTCCATCACATGGGACATTAAGCTGGGGACCTCTCGACCAGCTTCGGTCTCGCAAAGTTGTGGCCATCGCGGATGCCACTGCAGCCGAATTCCAAATTCCTGACATAACAAGCTGTGGGACCTATGCCGGTTGCCTTCTCACGGTGGCCCCCAAATCACTCTTGATGTCCCGAAAGACAGACAAACTATGTTGACACAACATTATGCTTTGCATAACATTTGCTCCATCATTCTTTAATCACACACACGCACACACACACACACACACCTGCACTGTGGTCCTTCCCATGCGAGCTGAGAACTAATGTTGGGGTGTGGGACAGTGCCATTGTGTACGTTTGAATGTCTTCTTGAACTGCTCTCTGTGCGAGTGATATTTGAAGCTTTCTTCACATTGGTTGCACCGACCAAGGTCAACATGCACTCCATCTTCCTCTCCTACCTCCATACCCTTTGCAGGTTACCCATTACAAACAGTACCCGCCCAACACGACCACGGTTTTCTCCTACTTCGAATGCCGCGGAGGAAAGCTGAACGGTGCAGTCGACGGGGATGTTAAGTTCACCGAAGTCGTATTTTTTGGAATTCAGTACATATTGCAGAAGTATTTCACTGGTGAGTATATCGGTCACCCATGATTTTTATTTTTTAATCCATTTGGTCATCCTTTTTGTTGATGTGCTTGTGGAACAGTTCATTTTGATGTTGCTCATCTTCACTGCTTTATGTTTTTACGCTGGTAAGTGCAAGGAAAGGTGGAAGATACTGAGACTGTGGAGTACTGTATCAAATGAAATGGTACGGATGATAGAGTACCTGCAGTGGACGAATGCAGTAATTTGCAACGAGAACTTGTCCGATGTTGAAGTTACTACCGGGGTCAGACAAGGTTGCATGTTGTTTTCATTGCTGGTTTTAGTGGTGTTGGATTGGATGTTGCGGAAAACAACATGGCAGAGAAGGAACAGGATACCTTCGAGGAACCATTTTGAACAGCTCGAGGAACTCTGCTTTGCAGATGATATCTACTTGATGTCACAATCCGTACATAGCACGTGTGAGAAAATAAATACGTGAGAGGAGCACGTGGTCCAAGTGTGGCTGAAAATTAACATGGCCAAAATAGAAATCGTGAACCGATATATCGCACACACCGACAACAACAACAACAACAACAACATCATGTGCAGAAATTCACCAATTGGAGAGGTTGACACGTTTACATACCCATGGTTATACGATAACAGGAGGGTGCGATGCGGATGTATAGGGAATAGCCTGAAAGTCGCTTTACCCGTGCTAATTTTCTCGCACCTCTCTCCCTTCCCCTCCACCGCCCCCCCCCCCCCCACTATGATGTGCGGCAACACTGACTCAGGAGAATGATGGACTGCATACAGATACAATGACTGATTAATTATTGTAAGTAGTGCATTATAAAACCTTGTATTAAAATATTTTAAGAACAATTGCTTTACTGTGAGGGAGGAAAGCAACTTTCAGGCCACCCTGTACTACAACGGATACAAAAGGCAAGGGGTGCATTCATGAGATTCGAGGAAATTTCGAAATTAAAGGAGAATATAAAACCGAACCTAAAGGATCTTTGATGGCGACATAAAAAGTCAGTCCTATTTGGATGTGATTCTTGGGACGGCACCAAAGAATCGGCGTTTACACTGGAGTCTTTCATCGACTGCAGCCAAAATAAAAATATATTATGACTCTTCTGGCCTGACATGGCTTGTAGGAAAGATGTTCAAAGGTTAACAGGGAGGAAAACATCATAGAAGAGGTGAAAATAGGACCCCACGGGTCCTGAAGCTCACCTGGATTGTGTTTGAGTAGGATATCTCAAAAAATTATTGACTGATTCGGACGAAATGTTGTGGACACGTCGGGTGTGTGACAAGGATGAATAGATTCGATTTTCGTTGAAGCTCCGGATCCGATAATTTTTTCAGCGATTGTTCACCATTGAGAGATGGGACCAAAAACGATATATATATATATATATATATATATATATATATATATATATATATATATATATATATATATATATATATATATATATATATATATATATATATATATATATATTGTTGCGGTCTTCGCGCCCGCCGGCGTGCGACGGCCACGTAACTCGAATCGCGGCACGTCGCCCACCGGACGGACAATCCAGTCGTGACCCTCTCTGACTAACGCCGGGAACCAGTCACGGGTGGACCTTTCGGTCTCACCGCGATCGAGCCAATCAGCCCCCGCGTGGGATAGGGTTGCTCGCCAAATTCGAACTACCTAAGTACCCACGCGGAGGGTAGACCGGGCGATCGCACCTCGCCGCAGGTCGACTTCGGACACGGGCCACTTAAGCGACCCGTTCCGTACTATCAGAATAACCGAGCGGTGTTATCGTCGACCTCGACGGTTCGATTAATTATCGGGCGTATTCAGCCCACTACCAACCCTTTACGTGAAGCAAGATGGGGATTCAATGGAGGAAAAGACGAAGCGAAGCGGGAGAACAGTTCAACAATAAAGCACATTTATTCTCGGCACACGGAAAGCACACAAATACAATTCCACCAAATGCACACAAAAAAGAAAACACACTTCCATTTACACAAAAAGCAAACATAAAAGTGAAAACACAGTGCAGAGCTAATACCGACTACCGAGCACACGGCAACACTTATACAATTCTACTTCACAGACGGCGCCGACAACACATACCCAAAACCAAGGAAAAGAAATACCCTCAAGAATGAGGTAGGCCTGAGGCCGAGACCGGGTCGGGCCTACCCGTCTGGTGATGAGACGCGGAGCGGCGATGGCCCCGCAACCCGCGGGCCTCGTGGACAGTGCCTGGCAGGGGGTGGGAACGGGGCCCCCTTGGTCGCACTATCTCAGCGCGGGGGGAAACAGGAGGGGGTTGCTGATGCTCGGGGTATAGAGGATCTTTATTATGTGCGACGAGCGTCTCCACCTCGGCCAGGTCGCGCTGTCGGCCTCCCTCGGGCGTGCAGCTCCTGGCACCGACGCGAGCACCCCCTCGTCTGGTGTCGCCACCTTTCTACCGCTCCGTCCCCTCCGTTCCGACTCCAACGCACACGACGAGCAGCTCCACCGCCCGCGAAGTCTTGACCCTCTGCTTCCGACTCTCCTCTTCTTGACTCTCCGACTCCTTCTCGTTCTCGTTTGCGACTCCCTTCTGACTGACGAACACCGTCCTTTTATCCCCCCGTAACTTCGCCTTTGACCCCCTCCCTTTGACCTTTCACCTCGCTCCCCATTGGCCCGAGAAAAAGTGGGCGTGAAGGCTTTTTGATCCACAAATTTGCATATATCGATCGTTCTGGAGGCGGGGCCAATTCGCCCCTCGCTCACCGATTGGACGGCAAAAAGTGGGCGTGTGTCGTTTTTGATCCGTTTTTGAAGCAGAAAATCCGTGATTTTGTACACGCTGTTCGACGCGCGTTCTGCATGAGTCCAACACCGGTACCCACAGCGGGGCAAGAACGGTGGCGATGCTACGGTTGTGAGGTGTGCATGAAGGTCGTGGCGGTTGTGGTGAAGCGGTGGTTGTGGTCGGTGGTTGATGTTGTGGTTGTGATCATGGCGGTTGGTCCAAAATAAAGATAGTAAAAGAAAAACGGCTATCCTGAAGAGTCGCAGCACGTATAAATGACATGTATTCCCACTAGACAACGGGTTTGGGCCTAACTACACATGCACTTACCGAGATACCTCACCTAAGGGACCTGAATGGTGGTTTGCGAATCTGGTAACCACAACACTACCCCCTTCCCTTTTTACAGACTCGTCCCGAGTCGTCAAATTTTCGTGTGCCATCATGTGTAGTTTTCCCCTAGTACATTTTACCTACGGATCCCTGAGTGCGACATTCATGGTATTCGTGTCCCCAAAATAAATAACCTGAGGGCTGCGTAACTATCTAAACAAACTCACTCATACGGACGACTTAAATAAAATTGCCGGCGCTAAGACATACATGCCGGGGGCGCACTCATATTTACAGTACATCTTACCTTAACTTACAAATTTTACACTAAACCATGGCCCAGGATCATCGAACTCTGCAAAAAGAAAGCAGTTAGCAGGGAGCCAGGCTGCCCACATGCAGTCTCTGACTCAAACAATGCAGGTGACAGGGAACGTGGCTGGCTGCTCACACGCAGTCCAAGGCCTTCCCTTTTGAACTGAACGCAGTGAACCACAACGGTGCATGGGCTGCACAACGCAGTCTCCGTGCCAGCTCAAGTGGCACACGCAATGAGCACAACGAATGGATGCATGAACGGATGGACCGAATGCAGTGAACCACAACGGTGCATGGGCTGCACAAACGCAGTCTCCGTGCCAGCTCAAGTGGCACACGCAATGAGCACAACGAATGGATGCATGAATGGATGGACGCAAAACACGGTGCACGGGCTGCCACTGCAGGCCCGTGTTGTAGCTGCCAACAGGGCAGTTCTTGCAGCTTGCAAACTGTTGCTTTTACGATCCTGGCGCACATGGAAATGAACAGGGGGGGGCAAAGCAAAAATTGAACGGGGCTGGTGAACGTGGGCAGTGGGCATGGCATGGCAAAGGTAGCAGGCAAACACAGCCCGCAGAAGAAGGCCGCTGCAGGCAAACATAGCGGGCAGATGAACTGGCCGGCACAGGCCTTGAAGCAAACACGGCCAGCCGATGGCACAGGCCTTGCAGCAAAACAACAGCTGCCGATGAAGTTGGCCGGCCTCCGCCTTGAAGCAAAACACGGCCAGCCGATGAAGTTGGCCAGCTCTTGCCGTTCAGTGGAGGTTGGTGGAGGGAGTGCGGTGGTGCTGGCCACTTGGAAGGCGGGCTCGGACCGACCTACCTGTCTCCCTCCCAACCTATCGCCTTTGCCTGTCACTGGACATACCCACTCCCTTAATTTGTCAAACCCCAATTTAGCCCCAACTTATTTTTTTATTGTTTTTATTTTTACTTCCCCACTATAAATCGTCCCCAAACCCCCTTTATCGTCTTTGTTCGGCTAACCTATCCTGTCACCTAGCCTACTCCCAACCCCTACGTTCCCTTCCCGGAGGGGAATAAGGGAGAGCTAACGTCCTGTGTCGAGGCCCAACGAAGCCTCAGAATGGCCTCCCCAGAGTTCGGCGATCTTAACCAAAGTGGGTCCAGCGGCCCACAACGACAGCGAGGGGATGGATGGTGCGGAGGGGTACATCTCCTAATCTACCCTAACCATTTAACTGTTAAACTACCCCGGGGCTTTCAACAAGCGCCTCTCGCTTAACTATTGGTTCTAACAACCCAGATTCCCGTCGCCTGTGTTGGTGTCCTCACAATTTCGGGCCTCGCCCCCCAATTTTCTCTCCGTGCCCTCACACGGTCTCCTGGCTGGGACACGTGGCTCCCTTTGGCAGGCACGACCCTCTGCCGAATCTCCCGCTATGGCACCCCCGGGCACTACACTGCCTCCGAGCCTACCAGCTCCCTAACACCGGGGAGTGCCCCCCATGGCACCTCCCCTGAAACGCACACGTGGCAGGCCAGCCTCCCGGGCCCCTTTCCGAGGGTCACCCGTGCCCACAACACTGCCCACGCGGCTAATGGCGCCCCGGGCCCCCGCACCAAGCAGGCGCACCCGTGCCCACTACTCTATCCCGGCCCCCCATGGGCCCTTGGCCTACCGCGGCCGACTAGCCTGGTGCCCGGGGTACCCACTCAGCGATACTCACCTTTCGCAGCCACGCTCCCAAGCCTGTCAACAGGGCTCCTGCACCCCTCCAAATGGGTCTCGAGCCTACTTTCCCACCAACAACAAAACGACCTCCATTTTTCAATTTGACTAACCCCCTAACTCACTTTACACTGACCCCGGGGTCCCTTGGGCGGGAGTCACTCCTCCCCCCAATCACTCATCGCACCATGCATTCCCCATTCACTCCACACACACAGACCCGCTGGCCTCACTCACTCACCAAGCACATGCTTCCAATTCACTCACCAACAACTCAACACACACACCACTGAACTCTGCCATCCTCCTAACTACATCCCCTAACTAACTCGTGCTCCCACGTCGTCCCTTAAACTACAGCACGTTCCTTTTAACACTACGTAGCTAAACTACGTCCCCTCTACACATTCACAAGTCTGTCACTGTCTCCTAACTAATCCCATTTTATTTCCCAACCTAAATCTGGCTACAATCCCTCTAACTAATCCATTCCACGGACTCCATGAGGACTTACCCCTGCCCCATGAAGTCGGTCTAACTAAGCTAACCCTTCCCCCTAACTAGTTTCCATCCTGTGCCCAGGCCAAGGGGGTCTTTCACCCCTTGCCCAGGAATCCTGTACACCCGAAAGTGAGGCTTGCTTTTTTTTTTTTTTTCATGCGCAGCACCTGCGCGGCAACTCAGAGCTCGCGCACTTTGCACCTGCCCGTGACGTCATGCAGCTGCACGTGTTCCTCGTCCCTCCTTGGACGGGACCATCCGGCAGAGATACCCCTCCTGCCGGATTCCAACCACACGTGCAGCCATGACGTCACCGTGCGCAAAAAAAAAAACACAAGCCCCACGTCTCGAGGGGTTCCCCACGCGAACACGTGTGCTTTGCCCGTTGGAGCTGAACACACACGATCGCGTGGAGAACCCGTCCGGTCCAAATCCATTTACCTGCCTAAACTTTGTCCGTCCGCGGGATCGGCAAATCCACCGCGTGCGTTCCCGGACCGGGACTTCACTCTCGCAAGCGAGCACGTGGTGGTCTCGTGCGTTGCACAGCACGAACCGCGTGCTCACTGCTGGGTGAACCCGGCACGGTCCCCGGAACAACTACAGCCGCTACTCGGCTTTCTTTCCTCTGTCGCCGTCGTCGCCATTCCACACACGCATACCTGCGTGTTACGACGCACACAGTCCACACCATCACATTCACACCGGGAGATGCGGCTGCGTGCTCCCGCATGCCAACCGACATCTCCCTCACATACCGCTCTCTCACACACACGGTCTCCCTTGCACTCAGCGACCTTGCACACGGCCGTTCACTCCCGCGTGCCTCACTACTCACACAAACCATACTACTCACACACGCGGGGGCACTCACCCGCGGTGCCTCATTCACACACACGGCGACACTCACACACGGTGCCTCACTCATACACCGTACCTCACTCACACTCGCGGGGGCACTCACCCGCGGTGCCTCATCCACACTCCGTGCCTCATCCACACACGCGAGGGCACTCACCCGCGGTGCCTCATTCACACACATGGCGACACTCACACACGGTGCCTCATCCACACACGCGGGGGCACTAACCCGCGGTGCCTCATCCACACACGGCGTGCTGGGAAGCACGCACTCCGGCACCATCGCCACCACACCACTCACACACGGGGTCGCTTCCACACACGGTGCCGCACTAACACCTTGCACCACACACACAGGGACAACCACACTGGGGATTCGAGTCCCCACAAGGGTCTCCGGGGCCTCTATACCCCCCAAGCTCTCCGTGCACCCGTTCGCAGCACTCCTCCCCTCAACCTCGCAAAGCACGACCGAACTCACCTGGTCGTGACTCACCTCAAGGGGGCATACTCCCTCCCCTCGTTCCTGGAGGAGGCCATCCAGGTGCTCGCACTGGGTCCCCACACGCTCCGCGAGCTCACCCCCATTGTCCTCCACTACCTCCGTGTGTGTGTGCGCGTCACTTACCCCGTCTTCATCGTGTTTATTGGTCTCTGCTTCTTTCTGGCGTCTTTCCCTTATCTTTATGTAGGTCAACCTTGCTTTCTCTTTAAGTCGCTCCCGTCCTTCCCTGTTTTTCACTCCTTGCTCTTTCACGATCTCCGCGTACCTCATCCTTGCTTTCCGTATTAATTGTTCTTTTCTCTCCCTCCCAATTACTTTCACCTCGTCTCTTGTCTCCCGAATTACTTTTTCCTTACCCGCCTCCACCGCGGGCCTGTCAGCCGTTGCACCCCCTTCCAGCTCGTTTGTTCCGACACGTGGAGTCGCCATTTTAAGTTCCCTGCTCACGGCCTTCATGCCCGCCTGCAGGCATCGGCCCATGTTCTGCGTCTCACCCCGTAGTTCTTTCATTTCTTCCTTCATGTTTGTTTCCATTTTAGTTTTCATGCGTTTTATTTCGTTTGTGAATGTATCCATCTTTTCGTTTATTTGTTTGTTCATGTCTTTCATTTCGTTTTTTATTTCATTTGTCATTGCCGCATTCATTTGTGCCAGCATGGTGAATAGCTGGGCCATGTCGGATGCACTCAAGTGAGCCGTTTCGGCAGGGGTTGGGGAAGGGTCTTGGTGGAGAGGGGGGGGGGAGGTGTCATACACCGCGGCCGCTGCCGCACCCACCTCGGGCCCTGGGTTCAGTTGGGCGAGTCCGTGTTCCTGCACAATCAACATTTCCTGCTCGGGGATTCCATCCTGGACCATGGACTCTACAGTATTACACATATACATTTCTAATACCCCCGGCTCCCGCTCGCCTTGAGACGCCATCCTGCTTCTCGCGAAGGGTTAATTTGCTCGCTCGTAATTTGGAGGGAATCGGGGGTCGCCTCTCTCACCCCTGGACCGATTCCCGTAAATTTAGCCGGAGACAGGAGAGCCCGTTTTCCTGTTCTCCGATACCAGTGCCGCGAGGAGGGCGATGAATTTGTATCGCACGACCTGACACCAGTGTTGCGGTCTTCGCGCCCGCCGGCGTGCGACGGCCACGTAACTCGAATCGCGGCACGTCGCCCACCGGACGGACAATCCAGTCGTGACCCTCTCGGACTAACGCCGGGAACCAGTCACGGGTGGACCTTTCGGTCTCACCGCGATCGAGCCAATCAGCCCCCGCGTGGGATAGGGTTGCTCGCCAAATTCGAACTACCTAAGTACCCACGCGGAGGGTAGACCGGGCGATCGCACCTCGCCGCAGGTCGACTTCGGACACGGGCCACTTAAGCGACCCGTTCCGTACTATCAGAATAACCGAGCGGTGTTATCGTCGACCTCGACGGTTCGATTAATTATCGGGCGTATTCAGCCCACTACCAACCCTTTACGTGAAGCAAGATGGGGATTCAATGGAGGAAAAGACGAAGCGAAGCGGGAGAACAGTTCAACAATAAAGCACATTTATTCTCGGCACACGGAAAGCACACAAATACAATTCCACCAAATGCACACAAAAAAAAGAAAACACACTTCCATTTACACAAAAAGCAAACATAAAAGTGAAAACACAGTGCAGAGCTAATACCGACTACCGAGCACACGGCAACACTTATACAATTCTACTTCACAGACGGCGCCGACAACACATACCCAAAACCAAGGAAAAGAAATACCCTCAAGAATGAGGTAGGCCTGAGGCCGAGACCGGGTCGGGCCTACCCGTCTGGTGATGAGACGCGGAGCGGCGATGGCCCCGCAACCCGCGGGCCTCGTGGACAGTGCCTGGCAGGGGGTGGGAACGGGGCCCCCTTGGTCGCACTATCTCAGCGCGGGGGGAAACAGGAGGGGGTTGCTGATGCTCGGGGTATAGAGGATCTTTATTATGTGCGACGAGCGTCTCCACCTCGGCCAGGTCGCGCTGTCGGCCTCCCTCGGGCGTGCAGCTCCTGGCACCGACGCGAGCACCCCCTCGTCTGGTGTCGCCGCCTTTCTACCGCTCCGTCCCCTCCGTTCCGACTCCAACGCACACGACGAGCAGCTCCACCGCCCGCGAAGTCTTGACCCTCTGCTTCCGACTCTCCTCTTCTTGACTCTCCGACTCCTTCTCGTTCTCGTTTGCGACTCCCTTCTGACTGACGAACACCGTCCTTTTATCCCCCCGTAACTTCGCCTTTGACCTCCTCCCTTTGACCTTTCACCTCGCTCCCCATTGGCCCGAGAAAAAGTGGGCGTGAAGGCTTTTTGATCCACAAATTTGCATATATCGATCGTTCTGGAGGCGGGGCCAATTCGCCCCTCGCTCACCGATTGGACGGCAAAAAGTGGGCGTGTGTCGTTTTTGATCCGTTTTTGAAGCAGAAAATCCGTGATTTTGTACACGCTGTTCGACGCGCGTTCTGCATGAGTCCAACACCGGTACCCACAGCGGGGCAAGAACGGTGGCGATGCTACGGTTGTGAGGTGTGCATGAAGGTCGTGGCGGTTGTGGTGAAGCGGTGGTTGTGGTCGGTGGTTGATGTTGTGGTTGTGATCATGGCGGTTGGTCCAAAATAAAGATAGTAAAAGAAAAACGGCTATCCTGAAGAGTCGCAGCACGTATAAATGACATGTATTCCCACTAGACAACGGGTTTGGGCCTAACTACACATGCACTTACCGAGATACCTCACCTAAGGGACCTGAATGGTGGTTTGCGAATCTAGTAACCACAACAATATATATATATATATATATATATATATATATATATATATATATATATATATATATATATATATATATATATATATATATATATATATATATATATATATATATATATAACATGATGTCCCAAAAAAGTTGTGGACGGGTTATGACTAAACTTAGTGGATGAGTTGATTAGGTGACGAGAACAAGCAGATTAAATTTTGGTTCAGGACCGGATCCAGGTATAGATTATCAGTAGGATCCAAAACGTGAACTGCAAGCCTGGCGGATGTATGCGCTCTATTGAGTGCCATTCTAGTTGCGCTTTTACACAAATCATCTTTTCAAATGAACATCTCACCTTGACAAATATTACACGGTCATGTGTAAAAGCAATCCTTTCCTGGTATCTGCGGAATTTAAAGTTCTCAAAACTCTAGAATCTCCCACGTTGAGACCGAAGCACAAGGTCTGTTGCTTTCACATCAGACGTAGGTCGGTGTGTGTGCTCTTTGTTTTCTACCATCTATTCTCCAACACTGCCCTTTCAGTTCTCTGACCTTCCCCAGCAACTCCAGGATGCACGTTTTTTTTTTTTTTTCCATGTCATCCCTACTGGTTAAACTTCCAAAATCCAGGCTGACTGCACACCTCAACTCTTTTATTCCTCAATTCTCCAGTCTATGGAACCACCTTCCAGAGGCTTCTGTCTCCCTCTTCACTCCGGGACTTCAAGCAAGCAGTGCATCACCATCTCTCGTCATCCCAAATTCTGACCCATGATCTTTATTACCCCCATTTACCTTGCTTACTCGCCTGGTGTTTGCTTAATGGTTAGGGTGGTGGGCTTGGGATCCTCGGATCCTGAGTTCAAATCCCGCTCGGCTGTTTAATTAATACCAGGTGGGGTTGACTCTGCCTGCCATCCTTCCGAGGTCGGCAAAATGAGTGTCAGCATGCTGGTATCCTGTGTCGGAGTGGCGACCCGTCCAAGATTGTTTCCAATAGCCCAGGAGACTGCTAAGGCAGCACCAACGCTCTGCACAAAGTATGGTCCCAAGGATGGATGGCTGGATGGTCGGCTTCGCGACTATGAATGCTGGCTTAGGATCCTAGGGTCCTGAATTAGAGCCCCGTTAGCAGCTGAATTAACACCAGGTGGGGTTGATTCAGCCTATCATCCTTCCGAGGTCGGCAAAATGAGTACCAGTGGTGTACTGGTATAGTGGCACAGCGGTGCTTCCAATAAATTATAGCTTCCCGGCAGCCAAGCTGCCCGACACAAGAACAGAACAGAACCTTACTAGTTTCAGTGTTTCCTCCCCTCCTCTTTTCCTGTTTTCTCATTCCTTTTGATGTTTGTCTCATTGGCAGTTCTACCTTGCTTTTCCATGAGGCTTGCTTTCCCTCCTGTAAAGAGAAAAGTTTTATTCTTTATCAACTCTTAGGCGTATAAGTATTGACCTTGTCTGTACCAATAGACAAACTACCATGAAGAATTGGTGACGCTGGTTATCCAGTTCCGTCAAGTCGTGTCTAACTTCTGGTGCTATTCGTGATCAGATTTCTCAAAACATCCATATCCTGCACTGCTATCAGAAGCTCTGGCAGAGACCGCTTGATTGCAGCCTTTACCCCATCCATCCGGTGCACACACGCTCTGCTTCATCCTCGTCTTCCATTAACCATATCCAGCATGGCGAACTTCTCCAAACTTTTGTTTTCTGCACATGTGATGTGTCCAAAGTATGACAGTTTCTGTTTTAGCATCAGCCCTTCTCATGTACAGGGTGCTCTCATTTCTTCAATCACTGATTGAAGTTTGTTCTTCTTGCAGTCCATGGAATTTTTAACATTCATCCGCAGCACCACATTTCAGAACCGTCGATCGTCTTCCTTCCTTTCTTTCTTTTTCGCTGTCCACCACTCGCATCCATACATTGCAACTGGAAATAACAGAACATTCACCAGCATTCGCTTGGTTTGTTTGTATTGTCACATCTGTGTCTTTCCGGATCTTTATCAATCCTGAAATTGCTATTTTCCCCAATGCGAACCTTCTCCTCCACATTCTCCACTCAATTCAATCATAGAACCCAGGAAGATGAAACTTTCCACTATTTACACGTGATTGTTTCCCAATATGAACACGTCGATCTTCTAATTTGACGAGATTTTAATCTTAAAAATTTTTTTTTTTAAGGCTTTTAATAAAGACTAGCTTTTTCACTTTCTTTCTTCACTGTCTGCAGTAGTTTCATCAATCCTCTTTACTTTCTGCCAACAGAGTGGTATTGTCAGCATAGCTTAGATTGTTGATACATCTTCCTTCAATCCTTGCTCCAACCTCCATGTCATCCAAGTTTTATTTCTCCAAGTTTGATATCCTCATGATATAAGGTAAGGGGAGAAAATGCATCCCTGTCTAATTCCTTTTCCAATTCCAAACCATTCTATATCTCCATACTCTGTTCTTACTGTAGCTTCTTGTCTCATGTACACCAGGTTTCTTATCAGATGTATCTCCAGGGCGTGAGAGATTTCCGGCCACTTTCAGACATAGACTTGTCTCGTGTTGAACGATCTTTAGTAATATCTTGCAAGTATGTATGTGAAATCGAGGCAATGGTTTGGTTGTTTGAACATTCTCTTGCAGCCCTCTTCTTTAGCAATGGTATGTAGACCGACTGCTTCCACCTTTTTAGGCCATACAATCCTGCTCCAGATCTGTGTCCAGGTAACTGTTGAAATTTTGATTGCATCTTCCCCAACTACCTTGAAGAGTTCTATCGGAATTTCATCAGCACCCGATGCTTTTCCATATCCCAGCTCTTTTAGGCTCGACGTTCTCACATTCTATCACTATTGGTTCTTGCTCACATTGTCATTCTTCGAAGGTTGCCATCATTCTGCCTTCTTGTTTGTATAGAGTTCTGGTGTAGTTCTTCCATATTTCTTTCACCTTAGTTTCTTCTGTCAGATTTTTTTTATTGTTCGACTCTTGAGGACCCCGATCCAAGACCTAAACATTCCTGTGATCTCTCTCATCTTTTCAAAGATAGATCTCGTTTTTCCTGCTCTGTTGTCACTTTCTATCTCTATGAACACCTCTTTGAAATGTTTTATCTTTGTCTCTCCTTGTCGCTTGTCTTTTCTGGATGTTCCTTTGGTTTTCATCTCTCTTCTCCTGTCTGCAATATTTATTTCCTCTTTTGACAGCCATTTCGTCATCTTCTTTCTGCTTGCTTTTGGAGATGTTGTTTTTGGCTGCTTCTTTTACAATGTCTTCAACCTCTTTCCACAATTCATCTCGCCTTCTGTCAACCAAGTCCAGCTCTGCAAAAGGGTTTTTTAAACCTTTATTACCTCCACCACCGAAGGTGGACGGAGGTTGTGTTTTCACCCCTGTCTGTCTGCTTGTCTCTGTTTGTTTGGCTGGGAGCAGAATGTCTCAAAAAGTTATGCATGGATTCGGACGAAACTTTGTCGACAGGTTGGGTGTGTGATCAAGACGAATCGATTCATTTTTGGTGAAGATCTGGACGTTGTGCTGTTATATAATTGGCTATTCTGTCCTGTGTCTTCTGTCACGTCTTCTGTCACACTTATGGCCACCTACGTCCCTTTGATCTGAGGGCTATAAATAGAAATTTGTCCAACGTCACAACTCTTCCCATCATGCATGCTAATTCACCGTGTCTACATTTAAATTTTATAACTGCAAAATTGTTTCATCATTCTTAACCTAGACTTTTACTGCCCCCAGCCTCGCGATATTGAAGTATTCGTTTCTTGTTTTTTTTTTTTTTTAAGTGATTCGTCACCATTGAAAGATGGAGGCAAACACGATATATATATATATATAGTACGATATCTCAAAAAGTTATGGACGGGTTATGACAAGACGAGGTGGATGACTTCGTTAAGTGACAAGAACAAGCCGATAAGATTTTGGTGAAGGCCCAGATGCAGATCCGCCCTACCAGCAGGATACAAAATGTAAACTGTTCAGCCTGACTGAGGGCCGTTCTCGTTGCATATTATTACCCTCACCAGAGGAGAGGGTATTGCGTTTGGGTCTGTTTGTTTGTCCGCTCAGAATATGAGTTTTTTTTTTCTTTCTCTGCAACCACTTGTCAGATTGACACAAAACTTCAACATAGGAGTGACTACTCATGTAGCAAGTTTTAATGATAATTATTATGATGTCATCGGTCATGTGGTGTGGCAGCCATGTTTGAAAAAGGAAAAACGTTTGACCTCTGTATCTGAAACCACATCATGGAGAAAAAAAAAAAGTGAAACTTCGCACATGGCAAGTACTTCTCATGGGGAATAAGTCTGATTCATTTTTAGCAGTGTCTCGCGTCGCGAACGCTGCTCTAAGAACGCTCGGCGTTGTTGTTCTTCTTCTTCTTCTTCTTGTGAAGACAAAACCTTTATATTTGGACTCAGCTCTTTTATATACACGATCCGGATCTCCTCAAATACTAAGCACTTGTACACATCCTCGCATTGATGGTGCCTTTTGAGAGCGTCTATCATGAACTTTTAAATGTATTCGGACATTTGCTTTACAGTTTCGAAAAGATTATTCCATTTAATGTGTTGTAAATTCGTAAATGCACTATATTTCGTAAATACGTAAATACACTATGACGGGTCTCGCTATTGGCTTAATCAAGGCACGTGACAAAATATCGGATGTTTTTGTTGTGTTTTTTTTTTTTCTTAGCCGACAAAACCTTTAGGACGCTGCTCTTGAACACATTTGTCCTTGTTTTTTTATGATGTCACAGGTGCCTTCGTTATGACATCATAATTGCATTCGTAAAACACTATATCCAATAAGTATGACCATTTTTGAGTGTCATCTTGGGATAAATTGGTCCACAGAAAAAAAAAATTGATGATGTCATTGGTCACGTGGTTGGTTCAGCAGCCATATTGTTTCTTTTTTGATGTTTTTTTTTTTTTTTGGACCATTACAAAACCCCTCTGAAACGGCTGAACAGATCGAGATGAAACTTTACAGACATGTTCCCCAAGCCTTGGGGATACCAGGGTGTTCACGAATAATTGAGACGTCACATGGTGTGTCAGCCATATTGGATTGAGGGAAAAAAAATCTTTTAAAAATTCTTTCTCTTGAACTGCTTCATCGATCGACATGAACCTTCACAATTACGATCTAGTATTGATGGGGAATGTCTTTTAAGTTTCAACCTGATTGGACGCATCGTCTGGCAGCCAGAATTATTTAATGTTTTTAATCTGGGTTCAGGGATTTAAATCAAACTTGGTGCAAGTTTGCATAATGATGTAATAATGTGGGCAGAGGCGTATCTGTCGATGTCTCGACGTCGAAGAGTGCCATTTTAGTTCTTTTTTTTAATCAAAAACTTGATGACTCATTGCACGATAATTTGGGAATCAACATAATAGGTCGAGGCTTTGCAAAACCGCTGTTATTGAAGCAACACTGTTTCTCAGTGCCGGAACTCTCACATCCCATACTTCTCTATTACTAAAAGGAGAAGCGACCGCCTATCCGTCATGCGAAGAAGAAGCAAGACCTCAGGTTTTATATAGGGGTTCCTGCTGTCATAGAATATGATATTGTACCATTGGAAAGGTAATGATCAATTGACTTGATTATAAAGCCAATAATTAATCGGTTTACTTGGAACAAAAATTCATGTCCGTTTAATCATAAGGATGCCAGTTTTGGAAGCCCATCTTTTCATCATTGAAGAAAAAGAAGATGAAGAAGCAGGAATGCTATCTGAATGCAGCATTTCTAATGGTAACATTTATTATTCTGCGATAGCAGGAACCCTTTATATGGGCACGGAAGGAGCACACAAAATTATATGTAGTAATACTGCTCAAAGCAATAGAAAAATATGTAAATGTACGTAGAATGAGCACACAAACAACCACAATCACCATGATTGCAGAAACAACACATCTATCTTGTTAAAGAATACTTGTGCAATGGTTACACTCTTGTTTCACAACATATATATATATATATATATATATATATATATATATATATATATATATATATATATATATATATATATATATATATATATATATATATATATATATATATCTCAATCGTACCTCCTGGTTGTAATGGTGAGCATCAGCCATGGATTATGTCTCATGGTAATCCGCAAAGAGCAAATCATCTGTGTGCCACTCAGACATCTTTTCCCGCAAATGCAAACCTATCAATCAGAAGGCATGCGATTGGCGTGGAGGAGGTGACTCTTTTTGGTGCAGAAAATTGAGATCGGAGGAGTACTTGTTACGTTCAAACTATTTTATACATTTTTGGGGGGGGGGGGTGGGGGGTGGGTGGGTTCATTAGAACATAATTTAATTCCTGGAGTATAGCAAGATGGTTTATTCAGATTTATTGAGTTTTTGAAATGTGACAAGTGTCAACAAATCCGTTTTTAGGTGATATTAGACAGGGTGCATGCACTATCAGCAGTCATGCCAAGAGCATGTGGGGTTTACATTCTGTAGTGAGTGAGTTTGTGTGTTTCGAAATTCAAGGGCAACGTTTTCGCTGTATTTTTGTACCTGTTGATTGACAGAACACTCAGTTTTGCCTTTGCTGCAGGGCAAGTTGTGACCCGGGAGAAGATTCAAGAGGCAAAGGAAGTTTACAAGCTCCACTTTGGCCAAGACATCTTTAATGAGCAAGGCTGGGAGCACATTCTTGAGGTTAGTTTTGACTTATTTAGTTGCCTCACATTTGTTGTGTGTGCGTGAATGTGATGTACCATGTATTTTACCTCGACCTCCTTCACCTTCGGTAGCGATGTTTTCACCCCTGTCTGTCTGTCTGTCTGTCTGTCTGTCTGTCTGTCTGTCTGTCTGTCTGTCTGTCTGTCTGTCTGTCTGTCTGTCTGTCTGTCTGTCTGTCTGTCTGTCTGTCTGTCTGTCTGTGTGTTGTGGACGGATATCTCAAAAAGTTGTGCATGGATCCGGATGAAATTTGGTGGGCCGGTTGGGTGTTTGACACGGACAAACTGATTAGATTTTGGTGAAGATCCGGATCCGGATCCAACTACTAGAATTTTAAAAGTGATTCTTCACCATTGAGAGATCGAGGTGAAACTGATATATAGCACGATATCTCAAAAAGTTGCGGACGGATTCGGACGAAACTTGGTGGACAGGTTGGGTCTGTCACAAGGACGAAACGATTTGATTTTGGTAAATATACGAATCCGGATCTGGATACGAGAATTATTTAATTTTAAAATTGATTCTTCACCATTGAGAGATAGGGACAAAAACGATATAGTGCTGTATCACATGATATTTCAAAAATGTATGGAGCCTGATATGTTCTCGTGGATCAGGCATGACATGGCAGAGGTATGCGCTCTACCGAGTACCCTTCTAGTTATGTAATTGACTGTGCAATGAGCATTATTAATGCTGCATGTGATGATACATTCAACCCTCGAACAAGAACAGTAGAAAGTTTGAATAGTGAGGTTGCATTGTTGGGTTGACTTGGGCACAGCTGATGTTGTGGGTCTACTGTTGTAGACCTATGGTTATGGATCCACTGTTCGGACATGTTCTGGTCTTGAAGGGTCAAAAACCTCGAGTAAGAACTGAGCCCAGCTAATGATCTTGGCAGTCAGAAAATGTATCCATGACTCACAAGTTGAAAAGGTTTTTTTTTAAATTTTAATACATTGTCGAGGCTCGACTGAGAGCTGACACAGAACGTACAACAAGGCAAGCAGGAGATGAGGGGGATGGACAAAACAGTGGGTATCAGAGACATTAGAATATCTGTGGAAGGAAGAGGGATAGGGTGGGGTACACAGTGTAAACAATATGGACACTACAAGGACTTTCAGGAAGGAAAGCAGGGAATTTGATGGAGGTGGGTTTGGGGTGGATTTACGGGGGTAGAAAAGATCATGGTTTTTGATGGGGGAAGATAAAAAAAGGTAGTGGTGAAGAGCTGTTTTGAAGACCTCAAGGGAAGAGTGGGATTGAAAGGAGTGTGGGAGTTTGTTCCAATGGTGGGAAAAAAGAGGAATGAAAGGATGAAGGTGAGCAGTGATTCTTGATTTTGGTAGTCTTAGGGGGGTTGCTGGCGGACCTTGAGCGCCCTGTGGAAATATGGGGGAGGGACATATCATAGATGGAGCGAGGGGGGGGGGGGTTGAGACCAGAAAGGAGATGGTGGAAGACAGAAAGACCACCTATCTGCCTGCGGTGAGAGAGTGAGAGACCCAAAGACTCAGCCTCATCGTGGGAGGTACCAATGATCCTAAATGCCTTGGTTTCCACAGCGTGAAGATGAGAAAGGTGAGAGGCAGGAACACCAGCCCAGAAGGGAGAGCAGTACTCCATCAGGCTGTGGATGAAAACTTTGTGGTCAGGAGCTCAGGTGTGTCAAGGAAGGACTTTGCACGATGGAGGATGCCCAGTTGACAACTGGCTTTGGAGGCCAGCTTGGAAATGTGGCTTTCCCAGGAAAGATCATGGCAGATGGTGAGATCCCCAAGCTTGAATGAAAGGACTTCTTCAAGAGGAGTGTTGAGAAAGTAGATTGCGGAGGGGGGGGGGAGGGGTATCCAGACGATCCTTTCAGAGACATGGTGAGAGTGAAAGATTTGTCAAGATTGAAAGACCTGTTGCACGTATTGGACCGGCTTGTGATTTTTACCCAGATGTTCAGAGAGCGAAGAGGCTGCTGCTTGCCGATCTCGAGTGGAGTCATCAGTAAAGAGATAAAGAGGATTTTCCAGATAGTCAGAGAGATCACTGATGAAAACCAGAAAAAGAACAGGGCCCAGAACGCTACTTTGAGGAACTCCAGCCTGGACAGGAAGAGGGGATGAGAGAACTCCATTAAGGGCCACACTTTGACTGCGACAGGAGAGGAAGTCTGCAAGCCGTGAGTGGAGATCAGATTTTCGCCTTTGTTTGGAGATTAGATTTTAGCCCTCGTTGGCCAAGTCCGAAATTGTAGCTTATGGATTTGGTCTCAATTTTGACATCAGTTCCAAGATGGCTGACTGGCGGCCATTTTGTTTGGAAAAAAAACCCGATGTTAAACACGTCCTCAACCATCCCTCGGACATGCATGTACCGATGTTGTTCAAGCTTGGTACACACATAAAGAATGATGGCTTGCATAAGCGCGTCATTTTTTTTTCAAGGTCAGATCTAACATGGCCGACTGGCAGCCAATTTAGTTTTAAAAAGAAAAAAAAAAACCCAGTGTCGAGCATGTCCTTGACCATTTCTCGGACATGCATTTACCGATGTTTAAACTTGGTACACAGATAATGAATGATGGCTTACATATGCCCATCTTCTGTTTTTTTTTTTTCCAAGATGGCTGTTTGGCGGCCATTTTAATTGTAAAATAAACCCTGATGTTGAACACGTCCTCAACCATTTCTCGGACATACATTTACCGATGTTGTTTAAACTTGGCACACAGATAAAGAATGATGGCTTACATATGCACGTCATTTTTTTTTTTTTTCAGATCGGATACAAGATTTTTTTTTTGTTACTGACTGGCAGCCATTTTGTTACTTAAACTATCCCTAACCATTTCCCTGACATGCATGGTCCGATTTTGTTCAAACTTGGCAAAAGGGCAGTAGACAAAGGCATGCACTTGCACATGACTTTATTTTGCGATGTGATCAAAGATGGCCGACTGGTAGACTGGCAGCCATTTTTAGTTGCAAATAAGTATGGGCTAGCCCTTTAACTCCATACAGCAAAGTTACTAAAACAACGGGGGGCTGACATTTTATGTCTATTTTACTTGTTACTTCAGGTAAACGACTATGTTGAGGTTTGCAATTCAGATGAGTGAAATCGAGGATACTGTGCAATTGGTATCATTTGCAACATCCTTTGAAATGTTTATATAATGCTTTAGGAAAACCGTTGCTGTTCAAAAATATGATTTGATTTGTGAAGAACAGGCGTATGGAAAAACTGCATGCACGTGTGGTTTCTCGCACGTAGGGGCATCCACGTCAGTAGGACAGTCAGTCAGGCATCTACAGTTCGCCAGATCCACAGCTCACCAGACCCACCTCTCCACTCCCATCCCCCCCCACCCCCCATCCTCTTCTCCACCCCACAACACAACTCTGTCACCTTGCTCATCTATGAACTTCAACCTTTTTATCTTTTTATTTTGTTTTTTTGAAGTCTCCACAAAGCAATAGTGATGTGATGTGGGACAGGAATTGCTTTACAGAGTTTGCTGTTTTGCTGTTTTACATAATGGGCCAGGACACCCATCTGGCCACCTACATGCAGGCATGGCAACGTAAACACATTGATTAATTTTAAACGTACATTTTCCCATTATGTTAAGGGAGCTTTACCCATCTGGATTGCCCACATAGTCTGCATTTTATCTGCATGACCATTTCACGTTGCCTGCATTGTCATCGTGTCTCTTGCTATTTAACATACTACTTGCACGACTCTCATGGTTAAAGATGATACCTTCCAAAAAGAATGTTTAGGGAGCGGCATCATATTCTACCATATTAAATAAGGCAATTGTGTGTGTGTGTGTGTGTGTGTGTGTGTGTGTGTGTGTGTGTGTGTGTAGGCCTACATCTGAAAATTATAGAAAGAAAAACAGGCTTTTTGTGTGGTGTGTGTGTGGCTGCAAAATTTGGTGGAGATGATTAACCTGATTTTGCATCTGTGTTGGTAGTACTCAAGGTAAAACTCACGCTCCTGCTGGGGGGGGGGGGGGAGGGGGTTGAAATTTGACGTTTGTTTATTGTGCTGACGATAGCTCGCCTCCTCTTCGCGAAGCACGCTGTGGGATCTTTAACGTCCACCAATGAACACCAGCAGACGGGACACCTGTATAAGCTCGATCCAATGGATGGCACACGCATTGATGAATCACCTTGACCGTTAAACGCTGGGATGACAGTTTATACCTTGGTTGGGATTCCTCCCAGACTCGCAGCAGATGCTCTAACCATTACGTTTACGAGTTTAGTATAATACCATGCATGTCACATGTTTCAATGCACACTAAAGTGAAAATCTACACTTAAAAAAAAAAGGTCAAGTGAACATTCTTCGACGCTTCGTCAGAAGTGGTGTTTGACATCAACGGCAGGCATGTGAAGTCTCATCTTGATGGCAAGGAAGGTTGTCTCAAAGGGTTCGCAGTATCTGCTGATATGATCCACACTCTCTCAAGAAAGTGCCTTCACGTCTTCTTTGCGATGAGAGATCACTTAAAGATCGTAATCCGTTGTGCAAGCACGGAAGCAATATTTGGTCGGGGTGGAAGGCTCGGCGTGACCTTCGGATGTGGCTAACTGAGCTTTGATAGATCCTCAAGGAAGGCTTCTTCGACAAATTAGGGGATAGGGTGTGAGTTGGTTCGGCTGTTCGTTTCGACAAAGACCATGAGACTCGTTGACATTTGTGGGTGACTCGCTCTTGGCGCTCCCGAGAGAGCGATAAATTTAGTTTGCACAGTGTGCACATGCCTCGTTAGCTCCTACCTAGGCGGAGTGTTTTTCCTTGCTAGCACGCTGAGGCATGCAGATTATTTAATCGGTCAAGAATGGGGTATTTTCTGAGGGTCCTAAAGGTTCCACTGAAATCCTCCAGTTATTGCTTTATGGCCAGTGAAATCCTCCAACAGCCTCTAGTTCCCTTTTGTTGTCGTTTGTTGTTGTTGTTGTTGTTGTTGGTAATGTTTACATGTTAGCTATACTGGAAGAGGTTTCAACATCACCGTGGAAGGAGATAATTACGCCGGGGTAATTCTGAACTGTTCTTGTCAAATTCCATGCCCGATGGTTTATCACAGCTTTGAAGTGGGGATCTTTGGGGAATGAGGGGAAAGGAGGTTGTGAGATGGTGGAGTGGGAGTTGGGGTTTGGGGGGGGAGGAAGTAGCATGTATGGAGAATGAGGAGTTTGGGTGGGGGAGGGGTGGTAGGCAGTGATAAAAATTCCACTATATTTAGGTGGACCTGAAGTACTCAATCCCAGGAACAGGAGTTCCCTCCGTGATGGTGGATTCTGAACCCTACCGGTTTCACCTGAGTGGAATTTAGGTTTGCTGTCTGTCTGTCTGTCTGTCTGTCCGTCCCACCTGTGGTTTTCCATCACTTTCCCCGTCCATCCATCCATTGGGACCGTGCTCTGTGCAGAACATGGGTGCTGCCTTAGCAGGCTCCTTGGCAATTGGACATAATCATGGACAGGTCACCACTCCAATGCAGTATACCAGCACGCTGGCACTCATTTTGCCAACCTCAGAAGGATGACAGGCCGAGTTAACCCCACGTGGTATTACTTCAACAGCTGAGTGGGATTTGAACTCAGCACCCAAGGATCCCAAGCCCACCACCCTAACCACCCTAAGCATTTAAGCCAACACCAGGAACGTTAACTTCTCCATACCCTTTAACATATTCAACTGAAACTTGGAACATGGCTTTATTATGATAAGTTACACAACAAGTTCGAGTTTCACGGCGTTTGGACAATTTTTCACGGAGCTATGCCATTTTTAAGACTTGGAAAATATCATATTATACATGGGTCAGTGTTCAACTGCCATTACTACATCCAACTGCTTTCCACCCATTGGCTGGACAGCTGGCCTGACCCCACCCCAATAAAATAATGCACCACCATTGCATGAAGCAGCACAGATCGGCAGGCGTCGGGCCTTCGGCCTGGGTGTTGGTCCATGGCCCATTGCAACTGGAATGATGCCAGGTATTTAACCACGACTTATTAGGATGGATGCACATAAGCCATATGCATGCCTTTCTTTGCTTCATGTATGTACATCGGGTTATTACCTCCATCACCAAAGGTGAAGGACGTTATGTTTTCACCCCTGTCTGTTTGTGACTTGCAAAATCGAAGATTTTTCAACTGTATTGGTCACTCGATTCTGTTATTGTGTTTGTCTGTCTGTCTGTCTGTCGCCTACCTAGTCCAGCAGCCATTTCTCATATGAGGCCAAATAAGGAAATTCGTTCAACACTCCCTACAGAAAAGGTTTGGCTTGACAGAGTGGTAGAATAGACCCTATAGAACACCTCCAGGTAGTATGTGGTTTCAAATTGTGGTATCATTAAAATTCTACAGGCCATTATACATAACAAGGGTACTTACCAAGAGGGTCACTGTGGGCTCGCAAAATTTAGGGGGAGGGGTAACGTAAAGGTGAATACCTTTGTCTTGACTCAACCAATTTTCAATATTGAGGTATCATTGGCTTCCTATTATAATTGTCTATTGGAGTATGTACAGTTATTTGAAAATGGCCTTTGCCATGGCATCACCAAAGCTAAAATATCACACTAATTCAAACTTTCTGACATTTTAAATTGTGTTCTCATATGAAGGTGAACGGTGTTTCTCAATTACTACTGGTATGTATACATTTTGGAAATCAAACGCTTAAGAAAGTATTGTTCTGCAGAAATTCATATACATCCAGAGGCACGCATGAAGAAAACTACAACTGTTATTTTTAGCGTTCGTCTTTTACTAATGTATAGCAACACGGAAGCACATACATCAGAGCCGAGCATAATAGTTGTCTTTGGCAACACGGAAGTACATTAGTGAAAGCCGAGTATTAGAGTTGTCTCTGGCAGCACGGAAGCTACTCATTCATCATAGTGGATGATAATAGTTATCATGGTCAACACTGGGAGCTGTGCATGACAACACAGAAGCACATTAGTGAGAGCGAATAATAATAGTTGTGCATGGTTGCACGGAAGCACATTCGTCAGAGCGGTTTGTAATATTTGTGTCTGGCAACAAGGAATCACATTTGCCATGGAAGCATGAGTTGTCCTCTGTTGTAACTTTTAGTCAGCGTCTTCTTCACCACTGGATTCAACGATTGTTCTTGGATTTTCACAAGTTTCTTCGGCCATACGTGCACATGCTCCTGTGCATGGCATGTGGTTGGTTCTGCATGTGCAGTCGGCTCGGCGACATAGAGACTTCTTGCAGTGACAGACAGTCAGCTCCGGAAGACCCCGTGGTGCTGGATCTTTGGTCATGAGCACAGGCTGCAGGGCACCATCCTGAATTTTCCAGCCATGTCCAGCTGCTGGTGGAAGGCTCTGTGTAGGCTCAAATGTTCTCTTCCATACATAGGCCTGGTAATTTCCTTGCTTCATATGTTGCTGTAAGCTGTCGAATGTAGGGGGGAGATTTTCATTTCTTTGTCCCTTTTGACAGAACTGCCAGTATCTCACATTGTTCACTTTCCTCCCAGCCCCCTTGGTTGTTGAGTACATTGCACATATGAAGGCTTCCCATGCTTCTGAAGTGCTGTTGCTGAGCTCGGGTTCTTCTCCAAGCTGTCCCAGGCTGGTCTGATGCTCTTTACTGTCAAGTAAGACATTGAAACCCTTTTTCTTGCCGAGTCCTGAGAGTGCACCGTTTGAATCGCACCCAGTGAGTGCGTGGAAGCCGAGTAAAGCATTACACAGCTCAGGTCCTAGTTTGCGTGCCAAGCTGTGGATAGGAATATACCGAGCTTTATCCTTGATTCCAGTCCGAAACCACAGTTCCCGACACTGGGGTTTTCTGTAGTGTGTGGTGCAGAGGACAGCCACATCTGTGTCAGGTGATTGAATCACAATCCTGTTGTGATAATGAGAGGCATGTTTTGCATGTAGCAATATTCGTGTGTCTGCCTCTTCATGATCTGACTTGAGGGGAACCGGTTCTTCGCAGTGCCCTCTGATGACTAGCACAGATTTCTGCGGGTTCTTGAAACCACCACCGATGACTAGGTGTTGACCATCAAGCAGAGTGTCTACCCCCATGTGGCACCATGTGTCTGCCAAGAAGGCACACAAGTTGACTTTGTTTTCTACATTTCCAATGTATTTGATCCACTGCTTTGGAATAGGAGTGGCTGCCCTTGGATTGTCACCTCTAAGGCTGCAGATGTTCCTCGTTTCTCTCGCTCCCCAGCTTTGATTGAGATGCTGGAGTACCGGTCGAAGACAACATCAACCCGCTGACGACCATTCCGACGTAGAGGGGCAGTAACCAGGCTGTAATACTTGAATGCCATTTCACCGAAGTTTGCAGCACCAGCGGACTTTGTCATCTGTACCAGCGCCATTGCATCGACGATGTGGGCCGTAGACATCTGGCTGGTTGTGACTTGTGGCCATTTTGGATGGACATCTACCTTCTTCTCTAACTCAGCAATGAGTACGCTCTTGTTGGTCTTCCTCAAGCTGCCATCGTAATGGGCCAGGGATAATGGCGCTGTTGATAACTCGTAGCTGAGGAGTTCTCTCAGATTGATGTCCCTTGACTTTCCTGTGATCAGAAGGCGGCCAACGAGTTCACGGTCAGCACTAAGAGTGATAACTTTCTCATCAGTTAGCTTCACTGTTTTCTTCTTGCTTAGTGTGGCAAATGTTTTGATCTTCAGGTTTGGCAGGGAATCCCAAAATGTCACTTCATTGGTATTCAGTCTCTGTTCAACAAATGTTGTCATTTGAGCTGTGCCGATCTGGTAGGAGTTAACCAGGCGTGTAGCAGCATCTGGGGGCATCCTGATACCTGTGACGAAATTCCATCATCAACGTTGTCTTGGGAGAAGGGATCGGTCATAAGCTCTGACGTGATGGCGGTCAGCAGCTTCTGAACATCACTTTCATCTCTCTCCACCCTCTTTGGTGCTGCTTCTCTTTGGGTACTATACCAACACGATCTGAGTCCTGTATGGCACACATCTCCTTCATTGCGGTTGTGATGGCTGCTCGTTTATGACATGTCAGGAACCATCGTTCTTGAGCTCCTGCTCTCTGACTGATCCCTATGATGCCACCGTTTGTCTTGCTGTCGCGGTTGATGGACTGCTCGAGGGCCATGTCAGTCCACACTTGAGCAAAAGGTTGATGCGATCGACTGATGGCATGATTGCCAGACATGAACTCTTCATTGACGGCAGGATGGGTCTCAGGCAGCTGGTTCATGTCAGCCAGATAAACAAGAAGCCACCTGGCGTAGTTGGGTCGATCCATTGCGAAGAAGTGAGGGGTCATTGCAGCAGTCGCAGAGAGCTGCAGAATCCAGTTTCCAGTCCTCTCTGCCTTGATGAACTGGAGGAGTAGCTGTACCATGGATACATAATCACTCCAGTAGGCAAACAGCTACGATACATAATACATAATACCCTTGGTATGTATAATGGCCTGTATAATTTTAATGATACCACAATTTGAAACCACATACTACCTGGAGGTGTTCTATAGGGTCTATTCTACCACTCTGTCAAGTCAAACCTTTTCTGTAGGGGGTGTTGAACGATTTCATTTCTTTCAGGTCCTTGCTCTTGGACTAACAGGTCACAATTTTGAAACCGATCTTCACAAAACTTCACCACACGGTAGAGTTTGTCATAAGAATGAAGCCGATTGTTTTTGAGGTCAAAAGGTCAACATAGGCCAAAGGTCAACAACTTCGGTGGTATTTCTAAAATCCTCATTTTTCATCCGATTGACTTGAAATTTGAAGAGGATTTGCATTTCAGCTCACTGAATTCAACCAGCCAATTATTTTTGAGGTCAACATGGACCAAAAAAAAGGTCAGCCTAGGCCAAATTCTAAAAATGGTCACTTTTCATCTGATTCACTTGTAATTTGAAGAGGAGTTGTATAATTGGTCATTAAATTCAACCACCAATTAGTTTTTGAGGTCAAATTTGTTTTATGGATTTTTCAAGTATCGTGCTCTGCACGACGTCTTCTTGTTTGTCTGTCTGTTTTTCTGTGTACAGGATATCTCAAAAAATTGTGCACGAATCCGGATGAAATTTTGTGGACAGGTTGGGTGTGTGACAAGGAAGAACTGATTCGATTTTGCTGAATATTCGAATCCTGATCCGACGACTATAATTTTTCAGGTGATTCTTCACCATTAAGAGATCGGGCCAAAAATGAGATGTAGCACGATATCTCAAAAATGTATTGGGCCCGATATGTTCTCGTGGATCAGGCATTACGGAGCGGAGGTATGCACTGTATCAAATGCTCTTCTGGTTTTTATTATGAAATAGACAAAGCCTCGAAACAAACGAAACATGGTGGGTTAGAGAGTTTCTTTTGCTTCTTCATTTTGGTTCTGGTATTGGCTCGAGCATGCGATCAAGCAAACCAATTTTTATCTCCAGTTTGTTTTCCATATATATATATATATATATATTTTGTTGTTGTAAACTCAATTGAGAAAAGTTGCACCGATGTAGATTGATTTATGTGAGTGTGTTGCATGTCATACTGATGTGTATTACAGTTTTTCTTACAACCTCAAGAACATTACGAAAGACATTCTTCTTCTTCTTCTTTCATATGCAGCACAAGGCTGCAGGATAACATCATTGGCTGAGGGAGCGGCTGTGCTGGTGATGCAATGCCCTCTGCTGGTTAGGGAAGGAATTTGTAATTTGTTCAGGGTGCCGGTGACAACTCTATCTATAACATCCACCAACTCGAGAGTTCGTAAAACACCATACCCCACACAGTCTTGAGAAAAAGGACACCGGAAGGGTCTTTTCAACTCTTGCTTTGCGTTTCTGAACACAATTGGTATTTCAGACGAGCTTCTATTTTGTCTGAATAGCGATATGTGCGAGCGAGCGGCAAATGTCATTGGTCAAGGTGGCGTAATATTTTTTCCAAGTACTGTTAAATGGGAGGTTTTTTTTTTGAAAGCGCCAAGAAGGTGGCTTGTTTTCGACAGTGGTTAAGTGTATAATTGGTTCACGAGTCAGTAAGTGACCACTATATTCGTTATGGGTGCGTGTCTGTCTGTCTGTCCCGAGCATAGCTCCGTGGGTTTTGATTTGATCCTGATAAAATTTGGGTGGGAGGTTTATATCATGATCTAGTTGTGTTTTCCGGAGAATGGGCATGGTGCGCCCATTATGGGTGGAGCCACGCCCAAAAAACATGTGTTTTTAGAGGGTAGCCGGTTTCAAGTTACATCTTCTCTGAGGGGGTTTGTCGAATCTGGCAGGGGTTTCGGTATTTGGTTAGCCAAATGGCACCTGCATAGCATCACAGAGCTCTATTTTTCATTTTCGTCCCAAGGTCAAGGTCACAAGGTCACCAACTTAGAAAATGGCAAAAAAAATCAATAAAGTGGGCATCGAGCTCCTCGGGTTTTCAACTGTTTTGAATGAAAGTTGGTATGCAAGCAGTGCTCTTCGAGTACTACAACTTTCATCATTTACGTTTTTCCCAATTCCCGCCAGTTTCCCCGTGGCGTCCCCTCGAAGGTCAAAAAATAAAAAAGGTGAACCATGTACATTGCTCGTGAACCATCGCTGTCTCCAGACTTGTTCAGTTTAAATATGTTCTAAAAGTCATATAAATTTGTATAAAAATATGTAAAAGTCGTATAAATGAATTAATAACGGGATTTACTGCCATTGGCGCAGTGTCTATTACACCACCTTATTTAACACGTTAAGTTAATTTGTTATGCCTGTTGCTTGTGTCCTTTACGATGTTAAAAACGAAGTTTCCTGTTTGGAAGGATTTTCAATTTTGTTTGACCGCCGGATAGGCAGGCAGCCTAAAACGATTACTTTATCCTTCATGCGCATGTGCGATTGTGCCAAATTCAGACAAAGTACAGTAAAACGGCAGGTTTGTTTTCCGATTCACTTTCAAAATATAACAATCAATTTAAATAAGTTGTTCCTCGATCGTAAACTGATGTTTGTAGACAGACGGACAGACATGAACTGATTGCTTAACCTCGTTTTTCGATTCGTGTGGGCGAGGTGAAAACAGTGGAATCAATGTATTGAGGTCTTCAACTCCCTCTTTCATCTATATTTTGCCATCGCTCCGCTTTGCGATATTGACATGTATTGTGGATAAATATTTGGCGATTGATGTTGTGCACATTCATTTGGCTAAATGACCCTGTACATGTTCTCAGAAGCACGACGGAAGACTGCCGGTGCGAGTTCGAGCAGTGGCGGAAGGTACCGTGGTCCCAGTGGGAAATGTGTTGTTCACTGTAGAAAACACAGACCCTGAGTGCTTCTGGCTCACCAACTGGGTTGAGGTACGAGGGACGATGCTTGTTGGAGGTTGGAGGTCATTTACAATTGTAGTTGGGGATGCAGGATTGTTCACAGAGTAAATAAATATACAAAATCATAATCATGATTCCTATTGATTAAATAATTACTTTGCTTTCCAGATGGTGTTCTTTGTCTGATCTGTTTCGATGAGCTGATACCCATCTTGCAGTCTCGATCCCTTTCCTTCTCAGACTCTGCTCGTTCAAACATGGTACCCAATTACCGTGGCGACCAACTCCCGCAAGCAGAAGGAGTTCCTGGCTGTTTACCTGGCTGAGACCGCTGGCAATCTTGATGGTCTTGAATCCAAGCTTCATGACTTTGGATACCGCGGCGTCTCGTCACAAGAGGTTTTGCTTCTTTGCTCACTCGACCCGACCACTCGCAGTTTGCACTTTACTCGGGCACAGCAATTGTAATATGATCACTCGCACTAATTCCCGTTTCCCTCCCAGTCAGCCAGTATCGGTGGTGCCGCCCATCTGATCAGCTTTGAGGGCACTGACACGGTGGCTGGAATCCGGTTTGCACGGAAGTACTACGGCTGCTCCATGGCAGGATTTTCTATTCCTGCCTCCGAACACAGGTGAGCATTCACAAATTGCTGGGATTTTATTCACGGCTAAACTCGAAGCTTTCTGTCGAATGTGTCTGACTTGTGTCATTCATCTTATTCTTATTGTTGGAACACCTTTCCATTTCTCTTTCTCCTTGTACCCCTTGTGCTTTGAATTGTTTTTCATACTGGCAGAAGTATCTCGTGTGGAACGGACAATTTACTTCGGTGTTGCACAAGAGCCTAAAAGCGTAAAAAGAAAAAGTTTAACTGCACGTCTGAAGACGACGATGGTTCACGAGCGGTATTTGACGATGTAGATTGTTTCAGAAGTCAAGGATGAGACAATGTGATAATGTTTGACCAAGTTATAAAAATGATCAACATGATGTGGTACGAGTGACGGGTTATTAGCTGCAAAATGTCGAAAACCCAGTTTTGTTCAACAACTTTAAAAATTTGACCTTTGCATAACCTTTAAAGGTCACAAAACAATGTTGTGGACATTAAAATAAGGAAACAGGATACGCGCTATAGCTTATTGGAGTTAGTTCGTCGCAGAAGGTCGAAAACCCCGTTCGATTCCCACAACTTTAAAATTTTGACCTTTGTGACTTTTAAAGGTCAAGGATTATGACCTTTGGTGCAAAACTTCCTCTGGAACATTCTAGGAACAATATAACGTCATATCGGCTACATGGCATTTCGCACTCCTCGGATTATCCATGCTTTAATGAAATCAGCATAAAAACAAAGTTGAAGGGGGCGCCACGGGCAAGGTGTTCGAGATGGAGCAAAATGGTTTCAACACTTTAGGTGGGGAATGACTTCAAGATTATGCATAAAAATATTGTCATCCGAGCTCTCAAAGTTTGGGTGGTCGTATGATTTTTATGTCAAAATTTCGAAATTTTCGAAGTTCGTGACCTTGACCTTGAGACCTTGACCTTGGGACGAAAATGAAAAATCGAGCTCCATGTAGCTATGCAGGTGCCATTGGCCTAACCAAATACCGAAACCACTGCCAGATTCGACAAACCCCTCGGAGAAGATGGATTTTTATGTCAAAATCGCAATTTTCTAAGTTCGTGACCTTATGACCTTGATCTTGGGACGAAAATGAAAAATTGAGCTCCGTGGGACTATGCAGGTGCCATTGGGCTAACCAAATACCGAAACCCATGTCAGATTCAACAAACCCCCTAGGAGAAGATGCAAATTGAAATCTGCTACCCCCTAAAAACACAATTCGCAATTTTCTAAGTTCGTGACCTTGACCTTTGGACGAGGCGCCACAACACGCATTCAAAGAAAAAGCAAGAAAAGACCCCCTCATAGACAAGGGAGTCGGACTGGGCCTGTGGGCCTCATGCGAGTGGAACCTGGATGAGCGGCCAGGTCCACGAGACCTAAGGGTCTTACCCACGCCCTTGTGGCGCGATGGCGGGCAAGCCGCGATGTCAGCGTAGCTGCGCCTGGCTTCGTGCCCCTGGCGTGGTCGGTGAGCTCTCTCCGGCGCTCCCCGTCTGCCTTTCCCGTCGGCTTCGAGCTCCGTCTCCCGACTTGACTGCCCCGCCGACACTGCACACGACTTGACTGCCCCACCGACACTGCACTCGACTTGACTGCCCCGTCTCCCGCTTCTCCAGACTGCCACTCCACCGACTCCAGACTTGACTGCCACTTGACTGCTGACACTGCTGCTGTCACTCCGCTGCTCCGACTTTTCTGCCGTGAGCTGCGTTGTGCTCGCGTTTATATAGGCCGAGGGAGGGGCGTGTATGCAAATTTCTGGATCACAGTGGGTTCGGAGGTGGGGCCACACCACCCGATGCTCAGCTATTGGGCGGATGAAAAGGGGACGTGAAGCATTCCTGATCCGCTTTTCGAGGCGAAAGAAACGCATTCACAACCCATGGTATGACGTGTGGTAGAAAGGCGGAGGTGGTGGGAGTTTTCTGTGGTGGTTTGGGAAGGGTGTTGGTGGCGATTTGGTTGCTGGCGGGCATCGTTTGAGAATGGCAGTGAAGCGATGTTTGCGGGGTGGAGTTGTGGAGGTAAAGAGGCGAAGGTGGTGGTGTTTGTGTTGTAGTTATTTGGGAATGATGGTGGTGGAGATTTGGTTGTTGGCGGGCGTCGTTTGAGAATGGCGGTGAAGTGATGTTTGCGCGTTGGAGTTGTGGAGGTAAAGAGGCGAAGGTGGTGGTGTTTGAGTTGTAGTTGTTTGGGAATGATGTTGGTGGTGGCGATTTGGTTGTTGGGGGATGATTGGTCCAAAATAATGATAGAGAAAAGAAAAACGGCTAACTCAAAGGATCGCGGCCCTGTGAACACGGAAATTCCCTCTAAACAACGGTGGGGAAATCTAACTACACATATACTTATCGTCATAACTGATCTAAGAACCCTTTATGGTGTATTGCGAATTTCCACAGCCGGAACAATACATACAGTTAAGCCCAAAATTATTAATACCCTTCCCAAATTTGGAGTATTTTGAATCGTGTTGTTTGAGGAATGAGTTTCTTCTGGCTCAAGTTACATAAGAATGTGACAAACAGCGAAAGAATCACTGCAAGAGACATTTCAAGAAATACATTGTTTCGGGGGTATTTTATTGATAGATTTACAAAAACATGTCATGTCCAGAATTATTCATACCCTTGCTTAGATCAGTTCAAAGTCACATTCAGCAATCAATGGAAAAGCCTCTGTTTGTGATTACAGCCTCCAAATGGTTTTTATACTTGCTCACAAGGTTTTTGCATGTCTCTACAGGGATTTTGGCCCACTCCTCCTTTGCGATGGTCTCCAGGTCTTTGAGGTTGGAAGGCTTCCTTCCCATCACTCCAGTCTTTTGCTCCCTCCACAGATTCTCGATTGGGTTGAGGTCCGGACTTTGGTTTGGCCACTCTAGGACGTCTACATCATTATCCCGGAACCATTTCTTGACTGACTTGGCGGTGTGTTTTGGATGGTTGTCCTGCTGATACGTCCAATGCTCCCCGAGGTGAAGTTTCTCTGCGGACTGTTTGATGTTTTCCTCAAGGATCTTGATGTACTGCTCCTTTTTCATGATGCCATCCACTTTGACGAGATTGCCGGGCCCACTGGCAGAGAAACATCCCCAAAGCATTATGCTCCCGCCTCCATGCTTGACGGTCGGGACTGTGTTCTTCGGGTTGTATGCCTCACCTTTCTTGCGCCAAATGAAAGCAACATCTCTGTGCCCGAAAAGCTCCATTTTCGTCTCATCCGACCACAGAACTGAGGACCAAAAGCTTGGATCTTTGTCCAGGTGAGCTTTTGCAAAGACTAGACGAGCCTTTCTGTGCCTGGGATGGAGAAGTGGAGTCTTTCTTGGTCGGCGTCCATGAAGACCCCCTTGTGCAACGTCCGCTGGAGTGTCTGCCTTGATATCTTGGTCCCAGACTCGCCAATGTTGTCCAGGAGAGCCTTAATAGTGATCCGTGGATTGTTGTTGGCCTCTTGCCAGACGAGGCGACACCTTTGGTTTCCGACCACGTCCTTCAATGTTTTTTACAGTGTGGAACTCCTTGTACTTCCTAATTATGCTTTGTATGGTGGCAACTGGCACTCGGAACTGCTTCGAAATAGCTTTGTCGCCTTTCCCCTCCTTGTGAGCATTCACATTGCACAACCGAAGGTCCTCACTGACTTCTTTCTTCTTCGCCATGCTGACAATGACTTGAAAATGACAATGACATTGCATCAGCTCCCCTTAATTTATAGTCTAAAAGCAGAGTGTTGTTCTATAACATTCCTCACTGTACATTCAATCGACCACATTTGTAATGCGTTCAGATTGTATGCACACATCTTGGAGTAATTGCATAACATTTTAAAGAATCTTAGGAATATCAAAAGCATGTGCATCATCACAAACATTGGCCTCAATTCTGAGACTTGGTATATGGGGTATGAATAATTTTGGACAGGCATAAAAACTGAAATCTTAACATTTCTATTGTTATGCTAATAATGTTGAGCCAAAATATATGTGGATTTGTACATGCCAACTAAATGTCCTTGGGTAAAGTGAAAGTTCCACCACTCCAGCTTAAAGGTATGAGATAAATGCAAAACTCTCAGATTTTTCATAGGGTATGAATAATTTTGGGCTTAACTGTAGGTAAAGCAGACGATTGGCCTACGTGCTGTAAAAACCTTCTACTCTATGTTTTGGCCTCTTGGATGTCTTAGCATCATGGATGTTCCAAGTTCTTTGCAGTTTCGTAGCATGATCATCGTGATGCAGCTGTTGTTTTGACTCGCTTGCACTCATTCACCCGTCTTGCCCGTCGACCTGTTCCTTGCAGTAACATCACTGCATGGGGTCAGCAGCAGGAACGGGCTGCTTTCAAGTTCATCCTTGAGGCCTTTCCCAAGCTGCCCGTCTCCATCGTGAGTGACAGCTATGATATAATTAACGCGTGCGAGCGCATCTGGGGAGAGGACCTGCGGAGCGTCGTGGAGGCACGCAGCTCAGATGCACCACTCATAATCCGGCCGGACTCTGGAGATCCTGTCATTATGGTCATCAAGGTACGAGCTTTGGGGTTGAGGATGTTCTTTGGGTTTTTAAGTTGAAAGTGCCAGCGGAATTTTGGTTGATTCAGTCGAAAAAGCCTGAGTATGAAGATGTCGTTATGATTCATGATTTTGTTTATTTTGGAAACTCTTCTCAGAGAACTTGACAGTAGTGTGAAATTCCCTTCACTTCAAGCAGGTGAATGCCGACTGATTATTATTAGGCTATCATTAGGAGCTGGCCATCTACTTAATACATACACAAAAAGTGGGATCTTTCCTCTTCCTCCGTAGATTGCATCCTTTCCCCCTTGCTTCCTCTTTTTGTTGCTCATAAATCATTCCAGCCTCACTATATCTTTTGTTTGCTTACAAGAGCAAGACCCATGGAAGGGCAATGTAGAATTGATAGTGGGATAGCGGAGCAACAAGGGAATGACAAATCGGAAAGGGATTATAATGAGAGAAATAGAGGAGGGTTAGAAACATTCAAATGAGCGAGGAACAAGGTTGGGTAAGGATGGGTTAATGGGGAAATAAAGATCATGCGTCCATGATTGGTGTTTACATGAGGTGGGGGTGCACTGCCTGCTGAAGCGTTGGAGGGAAGTTCGAAACCGAACACCCTTTGGAAGTGGTTGGGGGGGGGGGCTAAGAATAAAGTGGTTGATTGTGCATTCAACCTGGAATTTGGAAACTTATCCCTTACCTCCTACTCCACTAATACAGTCTATCGAAAGTCTCGACCCCCTTTCAAATTTTACACCTTTTGTTGCCTTAGAGCCTGGAATTAAATTGCATTAATCCAGACTTTTTCCACCTTTATTGACACATTGTAACCCACAACTTCCAAGTGAAAAACAAATTCTACGAATTTCAGAAAATTTATTTAAAATACAAAACTAGAATATCTTGGTTGGATAAGTGTCTACCCACCCCACTTGTAATAGCAATTGTAAATTAGCTCAGGTGTGACCACCAACCTTCAAAATCACACACCAAGTTAATTGGCCTCCACCGTGTGTTAAATTGTCATGATTCTGGTTATTTCAGACTAAAATCAGCTGTTCCTGGAGGTTTCCTCTGCTGGGTAGTGCATTTCTCAACCTCAACCATGAGAACTGAGGAGCTTTCAAAAGACCTCCAGGATAAAGTTGTGGTAAGGTACAGATCAGGGGATGGGAAAAAAAAATTTCAGAGACTTTGTCTTGACTGTGTTCCAAGGGATATTCAATCATTAAGAAGTGGAAGGCAAATGGTACCACCAAGACTCAGCCTAGATCAGGCAGGCTATCCCTCCAAACTAGATCACCAAGCAAGAAAGAGACTGATCAGAGAGGTCACCAAGAGGCCAATGGCAACCTTGAAAGAGCTACATGTCTTTATGGCAAAGACTGGTCATTGTGTTCATGTTACAACAATATCCTAAGCACTCCACAAGTCTGGCCTGTATGGTAGGGTGGCAAAAAGGAAGCTATTACTCAAAAAAGCCCACATTGAGTCCCGTTTGAGGTATGTAAAAAAAAAAAACATTCCGGATATTCTGAAGCCATGTGGCGAAATATTTTGTGGTCTGACAAAACCAAGATGGAACTTTTTGGCCGAAATGCAAAACCTTACGTTTGGCGCAAACCCAACACAGCACAGTACATCACCCAAAGAACACCATCCCTACTGTGAAGCACGATGGCGGCAGCATCATGTTATGGGGATGTTTCTCATCAGCAGGAACTGGGGCACTAGTCAGGATGGAAGGGAAAATGTATGGAGCAAAATACAGAAAAATTCAGGAGGAAAACCTGCTGCTCTCTGCAAGAAAGCTGAAATTGGGACGGAAGTTCACCTTTCAGCACGACTACGACCCGAAGCGCACAGCCAAAGCTAAACTGGAGTGGCGAAAGAACAAAAAGATCAATGTCCTTGAGTGACCCAGTCAGAGCCCCGACCACAATCCAATCGAAAATCTGTGGCTTGACTTCAAGATTGCTGTCCATCAACTCTCCGCACATAACTTGACTGAGCTTGAACAGTTTTGTGCACAAGAATGGGCAAATATTTCCCAATCACGGTGTAAAAAGTTGATAGGGATCAATTCCAACAGACTCACAGATGTAATTGCTGTCAAGGGTGCTTCCACCAAGTATTAACTCGGGGGGTGGGGGGGGTGGACACTTGTCCAACCAAGATATTCTCGCTTTGTATTTCTAATTAATTTTTTGAAATTTGTAGAATTTGTTTCTCACTTGGAAGTTGTGGGTTGCGATGTGTAAATAAAGCTGGAAAAAGTCTTGTTTAATGCAATTTAATTCCAGGCTGGAAGGCAACAAAAGGTGAAAATTTTGAAAGGAGGTGTAAACTTTCCATATGCACTGTATATGCTGTAAGATAAACCCTTACAACAATCATGTGATTACATGACCCAGGGGAAGAATCGAGGTTTTTCTAAATCTGGTATTCAATGGCCTGTTGCCCCAAAAGGATGATTATTCGATTCCTTGGTTGCTATTAGTATATCTCGAGATGGAGTGTGGTTTCTGGATGCAGCGGGTGAGTTTAACTAGTCTCTCACACTCTCTCCAATATATCTGATTTGTAGTAACGAACACAACCATTTAGCAGAAAACAAATGCAGCCATGAAAAACCTGGCTTCTCCTGAACTTTCTTTGAGAATACATCACAGAACCACATCCATTGACCTGGATCCTCTTCTGTCAGTTTGTAAAACAATTGTGGTCTCCATGGTTTCAGGTGTTGACTTTTAATAAGATGGCGAGTTTGACTGCGAGTCTTGGGGTGGATTTCATCGGATTTTGTGCCACGGCTATTACTGCATTGTATTTCATTTACCCTCTGGTTACAGTCTTGGGATTAGTGATGACGGGTGCATGAGATAGTCACCCAGCTGCTTCAAAGCTTTCTTTCATCGATTTCTTTTTGTCTCGAACGTTTCATTCCGTTATTTGGAAAACTCCAGAAGCACTTCAAATGCAAGTGGTGTTATTGGGAGTACATGTTTCGAACTCAACTTAAACTTAACACTTGTACGCTTCTCAGCGGTCAACCGGGAGAGATCCACCAGCTCCTGTGAGCCATGAATCTTCAGATAATCTGAAAAAGAAAAATATAGCGAGCACATGAAAATGCGCATTCTCGACTTTTGATCTTGCACAAATGACGATGCAGATCGCAATAACTCTCTGGTGTTCGGAAAGCAGTCAATCGTGACTATCTTTGTCACATCGAGTTACTGGAACGATTTGTTCTTTCGCATACGTCCAACATGAAACTTGAGTGTGTTTTATATTTTCATCAATACGATGCGAATTATTCAAACATTTTGCTGCCTCAGCACTGGTGGGGCTATTAATGGTGCCGACATCAATGGGAACACTTGAACGAAGCAAAAAGCCTCACAAAAGAGTTTATCAAAAGCACAGTTCCGTCATGCTGGTGGGAGTTTTTGCTTACAGTGTGGAAAGGAGAGAGAGAGAGGGAGAAATAAACAGATTGAGGTGAAAGCACAAACTGATAAACACCAAACATCTTTCTCAACATCTTTCTCATCTCAAGTCTGAACTCTCAAAACTCTCTCCCTCCGCAAAATCCTGGTGGCGTTTAATCAAATCTGTTTCTGGTGTATGTTCCCTCTCCATCCCCTCCCTTACCTCCAAATGGCCGCACTGCTGATTCCACACGTGATAAAGCTGAATGTCTAAACTCGGTTTTTGCAGCTAAATCTTGTGTCCTAAACCCATCACTTTCTCTACCCACTTTACCCAGTCGCACCCAACTGTCCCTGGACTCTGTGTCCTTTTCTCCTGACAAGCTGGAAAGCTTGCTTTCAAACCTCGAGTCAGATTCTGTAACCGGTCCAGACGGCATCAGCCCACGTGTCCTCAAAACCTACTCTTCTGCTCTTGCTCACCCTCTCTCTGTTCTATTCACCCTCTCATTTGCTCAAGGTCATCTGTCATCTGCTTGGAAATCTGCTAACATCACTGCCCTGCATAAAAAAGGTGCAAAAACAGATCCCCTGTAACTACAGACCAATCAGCCTTCTCCCAATCATCAGCAAGGTTATGGAATCCATCATCGCTTCAGACATGAAATCCGTCCTCTTCTCCAATGGCTTGATTTCCGATCATCAATTTGGTTTCAGACCAGGTCACTCTACCCTGGATATGCTGCTTCTGCTCTCCCATCAATGGATGGAGGTCCTCAATGCCAGACAGGAAATCCGAGCCGTATCCCTCGACATATCACGTGCTTTTGACACAGTCTGGCACCCTGCACTACTCACCAAACTCTCTTCCCATGGTATTCAAGGCCATCTCCACTCATGGCTCGCAGACTTCCTCTCCTGTCGCAGTCACCGTGTGGCCCAAAATGGATTTCTTTCATCCCCTCTTCCTGTGCAGGCTGGAGTTCCTCAAGGTAGCGTTCTGGGCCCTGTTCTTTTTTCTGGTTTTCATCAATGATCTCTCCGACTCTGTGGAAAATCCTCTATTTCTCTTTGCCGACGACTCCACCCTCTGCCGTACCATCTGTCATCCCTCAGACCGGCAAGCAGCAGCTTCTTCGCTCACTGCAGATCTGGATAAAATCACAAACTGGTCCAACACGTGGAACATGTCTTTCAATCCAGACAAATCTCACACTCTCACTATGTCTCTTCGAAAGGACCGTTTAGAAAACCCCCCCATCCACTTTCTCAACAATCCTCTGGAAGAAGTCTTTTCTTTCAAGCTTCTGGGTCTCACTATCTGCCATGACCTTTCCTGGGAAAGTCACATTTCCAACCTCGCCTCAAAAGCCAGTCGCCGACTGGGAATCCTCCGTCGTGTAAAGTCCGTCCTCGGCCCTCTTGAGCTCCTGACCACTTACAAAGCTTTTGTCCGTAGCCTGATGGAGTACTGCTCTCCCCTCTGGGCTGGTGCTCCTGCCTCCCACCTTTCTCGGCTTCACGCTGTCGAAACCAGAGCATTTAAGATCATCGGCATCTCCCGCAATGAAGCTGAGTCTTTGGGCCTCTCACTCAATCACCGCAGGTTGGTCAGTGGTCTTTCTGTCTTCTACCGACTCCTCTCCAGCCTTGCCCCCCCGCCCCCCCGCTCTCTCTGCGATTTGTCCCCACCACATTTCTACAGGGCGCTCAAGGTCTGCCAACAACCCCCTTCTGGTAAAACTACCAAAATCACGAATCACTGCTCATCTTCACTCTTTCATTCCTCTTTTTTCCCGCCTTTGGAATAAACTACCTCACTCTATTCTTTCCCATTCTTCACTCCAGGCCTTCAAAACAGCTGTTCACCACCACCTCTTATCTTCCCCCATCCAAATCCTCGATCTTTTCTACCCCCGATAATCCACCCAAGCCCACTTCCTTCAATTCCCCTGCTTTCCTTCCTGAAAGTCCCTGTAATGTCCATCTTCTCTTCGCCATGTTCCCCGTCCCATCCCCATCCCTCTCCCTTCCACAGTTCACCTAATGTGTCTGTTCCCCACTGTTTTGTTCCTTCCACTCCCGCCCCTCTTGTCTCATGCCCCCTTGCTGTGAGTTGTGTGTTAGCTCTCATATGAGCCTCGACAAGGTATACAAAAAAAAATGTGTGTGTGTGTATATATATGTATATATATATATATATATATATATATATATATATATATATATATATATATATATATATATATATATATATATATATATATATATATATATATGTATGTATATATGTATGTATGTCGAGCAGGCTACCGCGTACTGCTTAGTTGGGTGAGCTTTTCCCGGCGTTGGTTTCGGGACATGTTGGACATTGAAAAGCTATGGAGTTATTGACCTCATGGTGGTTGCCTTTTGCCTGCGTCCCACGGCAGCACTGCCTGACGCCACATCCCAATATACATTTTTTTGGTGGCAAGGTGGACATCAAGGTCAACCTGTGGCAGCTTCAAACCTTGCCCACATTCTGGAGTAACTGCCCCCAAAATTTGGGGCCTCTCGGTGCTACGGTTCGGCCGTGAAAGAATAACGTACAAACGCAAAAACAAACACTTGAAAAATATGCATATCGATTATTATCCCCTGCCAACCAACGAAGTTGGCGGGGGATATAGAAATGGGTTCCGTCCGTCCGTCACATTTCGTTTCCGGAGCTTTACTACAAATCCCCTCAAGATGTATTTACGAAATTTGGTACACATATCAAGAAAGTGGTGAGCTGGTGCTTTTTGATATTTAGAGATTACCCCCCTAAAAAATTCTGTCACTTTCCATGGAAACAAGTTGGGTATTAAGAAATAATTGAGGTTAACCTTTGTTTCCAGAGCATAGTTGCAAAACTATTAACTATTTCTTTATGAAATTTGGAACACACATCAAGAATAAATTGAACTGGTGCCTTTTGCTACTTGTCCTCATTTACTACGGCGGGGGATATCGAAGACTTTGTCTTCAACGGATGCTAGTTATATTTCATTTGGATTTTCAGTTTTAGAGCAATATCTATTCTTGTCATTTATGAGTAAATATCTCTTGACAAACAGGTGTGAATAGTAAAAGGGTTAGTCACAAAAGTGTACTCGATTTTAATTGGTTAATAAATCTGCTATTTAATGCAAGACTATATCATTTACATGATGCATCAAATAACTCAAAAAGTTTTGTTTGACGAGAACAAATGTTCAAAATGTCGTCCAAGTTCTGCACACCTACAGACACGTATGGAATAGTTTCTGATTACAGACTGAAGACCGGAAATGATCCTCGTTTACAGCATCTTTGAGTTCAGGAATGTTCCTTGGGTTCTCTTTGAAAACGTTTTTCGCTTGTTGACGACTGAGTCGACGAACTCTTAAAACCATAACGATGTCCTTCAGTCAGTCAGTCATTCAGTTAGTGGGTCCATTAACAATTTTTCGATTGTTCCTTGCTCCAAAGCAGCTCAACAGATTGTTTTGAAGCTCAGCATGATGATTCATGATGTCGATGTGCAAAAGCTAATGGAGCCCTTAAAAAAAAATTTTTTTCAAATTTGTTTACAGAATACAGGCTCGAGAAGGAGCTAAAATACCTGGGGGAGGGGGTAGGGAGTTAGTGAGGGCAGAAAATATCACGATTTTGAATGGGAGTGATCTGAGATGGTGGTGAGGGCTGTCTTGACCTGTATGGAAGAATTTGATTGAAGAGGGTGTGGAAGTTGATTCACCAGGCAGCGGTTTCATGCCAAATTTCGAGGTGCCGTAGCCCTCCAAAAGATGTCTGCTGTGATGTCGTCACCGCATCTAATCCACTGTCACATCAAGTTTTTAAAATGACACTCACCATTTGAGTGGCCAAAATGAGTGATGTATGAAATATGCACATTTTACCATGATAAGCAAAAGCTTAAATAATACTCGCACCCATTTCATCTCTCGATTAAGAATCCCCTTTTCAAAAATAAGTCGCATCAATTTATTCTGTAACCACCATTTTTTTTTTTGACAAAACTATGTATTTTAAGAAATGAACAGAAGTTTTGATTACTTTTTTCTATTTGGTACCATGTAGAAAGTTTCGCACCGACACAAGATCGACCTTCATTAATAGGTGCTGCCATAAGCCTCGTGTTGGTTTAGCAGTCCGGGTGGTTGGCTTGGGATCTTAAGGTCCTGAGTTTAGGTCCCTGTCGGCCATTGAATTAACACCGGGTGGGGTTGACTCAGCCTGTCATCTTTCCGAGGTCGGTGAAATGAGTACCAGTGTACTGGTGGTAGGGGCATTGCATCAGCGACACAGCGGTGCCCTCACCCAATGATGCTACCTGCAGCCTTGTGCTGCTTACAAAAGAGGAGGATATCTTATGCAATATTGAATTATTATTATTATTATTATTATTATTATTTTTGTTCTTTAAAACCATTACTTCAATGGAATAATTAAAATTGTTAATTTATTATACATCAGTTTTCTTTTAAAACCTTTCACCGAAACTAAAAAATATATACATCTACATCGACATAGCATCAAAATACAAGATGTCTCTTGCATATACCGAGGGAGACGTTCCTGGAGAGCGCACTATTTTTTTCAATAGGAAAATGAGAGCGGCACTCGGTAGAGCACGTACCTCCGCCAGGCTGAACAGTTTACGTTTTGTATCCCACTGATAGGCCGGATCTGCATCTTAACCAAAATCGAATCGGCTTGTTCTTGTCACCTATCAAACTCATCAACCAAGTTTTGGGGCATAACCTGCCAACAATTTTCTGAAATATCGTGCTTCACATTATATTGTTTTTGGCCCCATCTCTCAATTATGAAGAATTTGTTTAAAAATTTAATTTTTCGGATCCGGATCCGGATCCCGATCTAGATCTTGTCACGCACGCAACCTCTCTAGCAAGTTTTGTCCGAATCCGTCTATATGTTTTTGAGATATCATGCTACTTAGCGTTTTTGGACCTACCTCTCAATGGTGAAGAATCACTTAAAACATTTTAGTATCTGCAACCGGATCTTCACCAGAATCAAATCGATTTCATCCTTGTCGCACACCCAACCTGTCCACCTAGTTGCATCCGAATCTGTCCATAACTTTTTGAGATATCCTTCTCACAGACGGGTGAAAAGAACCTCCGTCCACTTTTGGTGGAGGAGGTAAAAAGGGTTTCGTTCAGATCCCCTCCACACCAGACCCCCAGTTGCCCACATGTGTGCAGTCTCTCTCCATCGAGTGCAGCCTGTGGCTGCTGGTTGCATCATTGGCTGGGCCGCGGCTATGCCACTGATGCAGTGTCCCCCTTACCAGTACACTGGTGCTCATTTTGCCAACCTTGGAAGGATGACAAGCTGAGTCAACCACCTGGTGTATTTTAATTCAGTGGCTAATGGGGCTTGAACTCAGGACCCTAGGATCCCAAGCCGCCACCCTAACCACTAAGCCAACACCAGGCTTACTAGGCTTGTGGACATTATATATTCCATAATGTCCTTCATGCAGAGTAGGTGAGCTATTTCTGGCACCCTGAACAACTTACAAATTCCTGTCCAAAGTTTGAGGGCATTGTAACAGCGGCACAGCAGTGACCTCAGCCAATTATGACACTCTCAGCCTTGTACTGCGTACAAAAGAATTGTTCCATAAAAGTCAAAAGTCTGTGGAAATGCTAATTGCAGACAGAGGAATAACAGCTTGTGTTCGCAGCGGCTACAGAGTATGCTACAAGCACGATGGAAGGAAGGATAAAGAAAGAAGGAGAAGCCCCCCTGGCAAGCTTATCTATAGACACTAACATTGTACATTTTGGGGAGGGGTTTTGCATGTTTGTAGATCTTGAAGAATTAGGATGAAAAGTAAAGTAAAAATTAAAGTATGCAATGTACGTTTCAATAATATTATGAGTGCACATAACAGGGGTATGCCTTTTGAGCATTTCATTGGTTGTTGTATCGTTGTGAATCCGACTCCGGCGGCCATTTTGACTAACATAACAAAGCATCTCTCTTGAACTCTTGTCCCACTTATCAAGTGGCGATGTGAGTGGCTTGCAAAGTGGTTGATACAGAACGTAACACACCCCTGGTCATGCTGATCACAGAAAATAAAATGGAAACGTAGATTAGGAAGGGTTGTGTGTGCGTCTTCTCACACACACATATATATATATATATACACACACACACACACACACACACACACACACACACACACACACACGGCTGTAAAATTATCACACACTGTCAGCTTCCCTTGGATGAAGGAAGGAGGAAGATCGAGCGATGGATAATGAGGATGTAATGAAAGCTTGTAATTATGCGGGACTTATCAGAGTTGTCGAAACAAAGTTGTAATTTGTGCATCGTGGAAAGTTGTAAGTCGTTCACATGCGGTTTATAGAAGCCGACATTTGGAGGGACTACATACTAAATACGGTACTTTTTGCTTTAACTTATAAATGGAGAAAATGCACAACAGCATCCAATAAGTGGGTAAATGACTAATGTTGACAAATGTTGGATTAAAAATGATGAATAGATTTTCATGTGGGTTGGTTGTTTTTTTTTGTTGTTGTTGTGGAGCTAAAGGCCCTGTCACACCTTGACGATTTAGCCAGCGTATGCCGACGTATGAAAAATTTGTCTAAAACGCTGGCACGCGTCGAATACGTTATGGGTAAGTTTTGTATACGTTAAGAGCACGCTGGCATACGTCGTAGTACTCCGAGCTCGTCGACAAATTTTGTGCATGCTCAAAATTTTCCAACGTATGCCAGCGTATGACTCACACGTTCCGCATACGCTGGCCATAAGTTGTAGGCACGTTACGCGATCGTTGACACACGTCGACACATGTTACTTGTAAGTTACTCATAAGTCGAAACACGTCGAGGTAATGTCTAGCCCGAAGTCGAGGTAAACCCAAAACTTATTTCTAACCTATGAGGGCCCTGTCACACCTTGACGTTTTAGCCAGCGTATGGCAATGTATCAAAATGTATGTAAAACCCTGGCATACGCTGAACTATTGATGTTTTTTTCAGTTTTGGGCATATTCATAACGAGTTGGACGTATGCATAACGTATTAGTGACGTACACAGAACGTTTCGATAACTTATAGATAACTTATACCAATGAATGCTTAGCGTGTTGTCGGCGTTCACAACCTTTGCCCAACGATAGTCTAACTTATGCATCGCGCGCGGCAGCGTTTCGCCGACGATCACGTGGCGTAGCCTATTAAAAGGCTGCCGCTCGATGATTCAAATCATAACTGCACTAGACATCGAAGTGTCAACATCACCGTCATGCCGAAGAAAACTTCGAAGAATACTGCAAAGAAGTCTCCTGGCCGTGGCCATGGACGCGGATGCAAGGAGGATCCATCATCACCCACACCCTCCCCATCATGCTCACCTACTACTACTGACATGGACCTACTACTACTACTACTACTGATACTACTGACAATGACATCTACTCAACATGGAGTCTGGAACACTGATGGGTTCCTCCTGTGTGAACCCCATTTTTATATACCAATTCCCCTAAATGCTGCCAATACGCCATTATACGGTAGCTGTAAGTTTGAAACACGTTCAGCAAGTTCTGTGGTCGTCCGGAAGACGTCAAATACGTCTACATACGTCAATATGCGTTAGAGATATGTTACACATGGGTTCAAAGCACGTTACTCATAGGTTAGAAATAAGTTTCGGGTACGCTAAACATCACCGACGTATTTCGACTTATGAGTAACTTACAAGTAACGTGTGTCAACGATCGCATAACGTGCCTACAACTTATGGCCAGCGTATGCGGAACGTGTGAGTCGTACGCTGACATACGTCGAAAAATTTTGAGCATGCTTAAAATTTGTCGACGAGCTCGGTGTACTATGACTTATGCCAGCGTGCTCTTAACGTAAACAAAACTTACCCATAACGTATTCGACGTGTGCCAGCGTATTCGCCAAATTTTTCATACGTTGGCATACGCTAGCTAAAACGTCAAGGTGTGACAGGGCATGACGGTGATGTTGACACTTCGATGTCTAGTGCGGTTATGATTTGAATCGTCGAGTGGCAGCCTTTTAATAGGCTACGCCACGTGATCGTCGGCGATACGCTACCGCGCGCTATGCATAAGTCAGACTATCGTTGGGCATAAGTTGTGAACGCCGACAACACGCTAAGCATTCGTTGGTGTAAGTTATCTATAAGTTATCGAAACGTTCTGTGTACGTTACTAATACGTTATGCATACGTCCAACTCGTTATGAATATGCCCAAAACTGAAAAAAAACATCAATAGTTCAGCGTACGCCAGCGTTTTACATACATTTTGATACGTTGCCATACGCTGGCTAAAACGTCAAGGTGTGACAGGGCCCTAAGCTCTGCCTCCGATGGAGTGAGGTGTCGGAGCGGCACTCCAGGGCACTCCGCCACCACTATATACCCTTGTCCCCAGGTGAATTATGCTCATGTTCCTATGCATTCAAACTGAGTGCATTATATTGGTGTTGTTGAGAGTTCAGATCAAGAGTACATTTCGCTTGTGTTCTTGTGAGTTATGACGGTGTGTGCATTATGTTGAGTGGAGGTGAGCAGTGATTCCGTATTTTGGGAGTTTCACGAGAAGGAAGTTGCCGGTGAATCACGTGCATCCTGCAGAAACCTGAGGGGGAGACAAAGCATGGAAATGGCAGACGGTGCAAGACCAGAAAGGAGATGAGGTAAGACAGAGTGACCACTGATCTGTCTGCGATTGGGAAATGTTCCTTCACCAAATACCAACAGAAAAGCATCCAAAGGTGAGAGGGCAAGGGATCTTGAAGTGAAAGAAAATCCATATCGGTGGGAGATTGATCTGCCAGGAAAGCAATTATTGAGTCATTTCATGGACAAACGAGCTGCGTGGTGTGTGCAGTTGTTCCATCCTGTTGAAACCAAGCAACATTAACGTTTCTCACGTGACTCCAGAAAAATGTGTTCAACGTGTGTACGTCCTGTTCCGCTTTCACAGCCACCCCTTCCTCAGTATCCTGATGTACAAAAAAGTATGGACTGTAAATCCGATGACTACTGAGACCACACTATGTCGTTATTTTGGGGGGGAGTGGAGAGGTATCTCAACAAAGTGGGCTAGTTTATTCATTCGACCGGTAACCAACGATTCTGTTTGTTTACCCAACCGTTCAAGTACTACTTAAACATGACGTTCGTCACTGAAAATTATGTTGCCTATGTTGATTCCTGCTTGATCAATAATCCTACTGAAGCACACAACATTCATAACATCGACATTCGTCATCTGAGGTCAACTGCTGCATCAGTCGAATTCTGGAATGGAAGCCTTCAATTCAGACTTCAACACTCTAATGGCGTTACTTTGTGACGCTCGATTGTCGTGTGAAATGCACCTTGTTGATTTTCTCGTGGTATGCGCTGTCACTTCTCTAATCCTGTGTTGCGGTCTCTGGAGTTCCAATATTCCTCGGATGCCTGGAGTGTCCTCCATTATTGTTCTTCAGAGCCCGTCCCTCTATACTTTGAAACTGTACGACATAAGTCTTCGAGTGGCCAAGTGATTTGGCTATTAAGAGTATTTTTGATTTACTGATTCATCAATTAATTGATTGATTATATTCATTTTCCGATTACTTCATTTTTCAAAAAGTTACAGATGCAGATGAAATAGTGGTGGTTTCAGTATGCTATTCAGCAATTGATTGAGAAATTAATTATTTTACGATTATTATCTATTTATTTTAATTATGCAATTAGTCAATTATTGTGCACCACTCCCTCCCGATTCCGACTCCATGTGCTGCAGGGCGGCATCGCCGGGTGCCGGAGGTGCCCAGGTGATGTCACGCGCTGGAGAATGTACCTGTACTTGTTTTTCATTGTTGTTTTGAGACACACAGCTGCCACAGTTTTAAATACAACCACTGTTTAGAATCTCAGCTTTTCTCACTCACTCACTCACAATATTAAAATTTATTTATTTTAAATAAAGATTGACTGTTTCAGACTGGGATCAACCTGTTGATCATGATCGACTGGTTGGAGATCACTGTTGTCAGTACTTCAGCATCTGGGCAAGGTTTTAAGCTACAGCGCGTTGACCTTGACATCTGCTTTGAGGCCGCCAATGGCTGCGATAAGGTGTCCATTTGGATGTGGCTCAGGCAGTCCTGCCGGTGGCCTGTAGTAAAAGGTAACCATCATGAGGCGAATAACCCCATGGCTTTTCATTGTTCAACACATCTTGAAACCACCACTGGGAAAAGCTCACCCAGCCGGGTATCGCTGTGTATCTGCAAAGAAAAATCGCTGAGCATCTCAACCCCCGGGCATTCCCCTGCTATATTTGACATTTACACCTACGGTACTAAGATTTTTTTTTTAATTTAAAATAAGACTTTAAAATCGGGTACAGTTTTTGTTGCTCATCCTGTACAAGGCATCTTCTATGAACATTTACCTTGTGAGCACAGCAACATAGTCCATTCCAAGGGATGTAGCTCCTCCTGGGGTGTTCCTATCCTTCGGCAGACCAGACGGTGTCTACTTGCTCGTGGGATTGCAGGTGAAGCTATTGCCTAACCGGGTGTACATCATACATGTGAGAAGCCATTGCAGGCCTGCTCCCAAGACAGTGTCATATTTCTGTAAGTCCCCACTCGTTGTTGGCAGGACGGAGGTGGGGGGAGTATTGGGAGGGTGGGAGGCTTTGATGCATCTGATTTGCCTCCCTCGCCACTATAGGGGATTGAGAGTTTGATGACTGCTTTTTGATGGACCAATGAACTTTTACCATTTGTGAGAATTACATGGGAAAACGTTCTGCAGGGACATTTCCCTAGATACTCTTAGAATCAGTTTGCTTAGAATTGGTGTGTGTGTGTGTGTGTGAACCTGTGCCCACTTAACTCGGCAGATAAAGTGTACCTCTCGTGTTGTGTGCATAACTCTGATCCACTGGGGGAGAAAGAACTAGCAGACAGAGTTCACACAGACTTTTGAAAACTCACAAAAACCCTTTCAATTATTTATTTTTGGAGTTTTGTAGAGACTTAAACTCTCAAATATCCAGCCTTGCCTACGAAACCCTCAATTATTGCCTGATATTTCGGTGTCCGTGACATTGTAACATACCGTAGGACAAACAGAAAATCTTACATAATCAATACGTGTCACTAGAGGTGATCGATTAGCTTGTCCCTCAATGCCACGCACGTTTGTTCACGACTTTTGTTAATGATGCTTCAGATCGAGTGTGCATTATGTTTTATGTTCTTGCGGGTTCAGGCCAAGTGTGCATTATGTTGATCTTGTGAGCTTCTTGCACCCTGGGGATCCTTTCTGCCTTGCATTGACTAATCTGTCGTGGTTCTACGGGCAGCTTTGGCGTGTGAAAGTCTCCATTTTTGTGATTGCTCCTTTCTGCCTTTACCGGCCTCTCCCACATGTTTCCGACGTGCCTTTTTTAAAATCGGCTTTTGCCGTCACAGACTCGTGGTTGAGGAGATAAATGAGAAATTGGAAAAGCGTACTTTGAATCCTGACTTTGCAGACTTTTTGTTTTATATTTTTTGGGGTTGGTGATAACTTCCGATTAATTTTGGTCTCGACTGCCATGTGAAGTACAATATGGATAATAATGTAATAGCACAAGGATATTGTTTTTAACCACCGCCATCTTAGAAGATGGATGGAGGTTACTGTTTTCACCCCTTTCTGTTTGTGTGTTTGTGTGTTTGTTTGTTTGTTTGTTTGTGAACAGTATTATGGAAAAAATCCTCGACGGATTTCGACGAAACTTGGTGGAGGGGGTTAGGTATGGTCCAAGGATCATGCCATTAAATTTTGGACTTGGTCCCTCCCCCCGCCCCCCCCCCCAAAAATTTACCCCCCCCCCAAAATTTAGAATTTTTTTTTTTGCATTTCTACATGTTTTAAGTGATTTCCAACCCCCCCCCTCCCCCAAAAAAAAAATGTTGGAGAAAAGAACTATAACTCTGTCAGCACTGTTGACATCATATTTAATGAATAAGATATAAGGTTCACTTGAGTGACCCAGCAGTATTGGCGGCGGAGGTTTTGCACTCTCCCGAGTGCTCCCCCTCTAGTTGACGACTGTTTTTACGTGCTTTCTCAATGACGAAAAAAAACAAGCTCCATTTCATTCCCTTTCGTAGTTTTGTTTACTTAGCACTAACATTTAAATCCATCCATCCATCCATCCATCCATCCATTGGGACCATACTCTGTGCAGAGCGTTGGTGCTGCCTAAACAGTCTACTTGGCTATTGGGCACAATCCTGGATGGGTCGCCACTCCGACACAAAATACTAGCATGCTGGCACTCATTTTGCCGACCTCGGAAGGATGACAGGCAGAGTCAACCCCACCTGGTATTAATTCAACAACCGAGTGGGATTTGAACTCAGGATCCTAAGATCCCAAGCCCACCACCCGAACCATTAAACCAACACCAGGCATTTTATATATTATTTTCGTGTCGCGCTATCTTCGACTTTGTTCTGCGCTCAAGTAACGTGATATTCGGCTTACATTATCTCAAAGACCATATGAGGTGCAAGGTACAAAAAAAATAAATAAAATGGTTCTGAAACAGTGAAATCATATTCCACTTACTGCATTAAAGTAAAATTACTACTGATACTCTGCATCAGTTCCTTTCTCAAACACATCCACCCCAACATGTCGCGCAGAGCGCGGGTTATGCTAGTAACAATGAAATGGTCACCCCGTAAGTTTAGTTTGTACATGTATTTTGAATTTTTTTTTCTAGCGTTCTTAATTATCCCCGCCACCAAAGATGGATGGAGGTTATATTTTTGCCCGTGTGTCTGTCTGTCTGTCTTTTTCTGTTTGCAGGATATCTCAAAAGGTAGTGGATGGATTCAGACAAAATTTTGTGGAGAGGTCGGGTGTGTGGCATGGACGAATTGATTTGACTTTGGTGAAGATCCGGACACTCGGCTTTTCAAAATGATTCTTCACCATTGAGAGATATGGTCAAAAACTATATGTAGCACAATACCTCAAAAAGTTGTTGACGGGTTCAGAGGAAACTTGTTCGACGGGTTGGGTATGCGACTAGGTCGAATCTATTCAATTTTGGTGACGATCCAGATACGATAATTTTTTTATTATTATTATTATTATTATTATTATTATTTCACAAGTTGATTCTTCATCATTGAGAGATGGGGCTAAAAACGATATATAACATGATATTTCAAAAAGTTGTGCACTAGTTATGACAAAACTTGGTGGTTGAGTTGGGTAGGTGACAACAAGCCGATTCGATTTTGGTTAAGGCCTGGATTCAGATCCGGCCTCTCGGTGGGATACAAAACGTAAACTGTTCATCTTGGCGGAGGTGTGCCCTCTACCGAGTGCCATTCTAGTTATTTGCTGCAATGCTGAGGCCCAAAGGACAATGCAAGTTTAACGATGAGTGGTTAGAACTGTCACCTGAAGTGGATAAATTTCTCGGAATCCTACCAGAAATCTGTGCATCTCACCATTGGACAAACTGTGTGTTCAGGACATTATAATGATGGTATTTTTTAATGGCACCGAAGAATAATGCCCTGAGGAATTATGCCCAAGGATAGGATAAAGAGCTGCAAAGCGCTTCATGTCGGTTCGATGAGGAAGTAAAGGTCTCGAAGAACTTGTCAATGCATGCTCATCCTTATTTTTGAAGTTTGATCACATGATGTAGTAGTCCCAAGCAGTAGTTGAAAAAGCACGGGTTTACCTCCTCAGGAAAATGCGACGAGGCTGACGTTTTGGACATTACCATTTTTCAGAACAAAAGTGAGGGGCCTTTTTGATCTGACGAATGGTAATGCCTGATACGTTGGCCTCATGTTGTTTTCCACGACGGCAGACTTGCACACTATAGATTTCCCCAACTAACGGATGATCAGTTGTTTGGGAAAAAAATCTATATTTACCTTCTCTGCCAATCCTATGCCTGGTGTTGGCTTAATGGTTAGGGTGGTGGGCTTGGGATCCTAGGATCCTGAGTTCAAATCCCACTCGGTTGTTGAATTGATACCAGGTGGGGTTGACTCTGCCTGTCATTCTTCCGAGGTCGGCAAAATGAGTGCCATTTTGCTGGTATCTTGTATCGGAGTGGCGACCCGTCCAGGATTGTGCGCAATAGCCAAGGAGACTGCTTAGGCAGCACCAACGCTCTGCACAGAGGGTGGTCCCAATGGAAGGATGGACATACTCTGAAATCACCCTTACCCAGTTTCTTACCAAAAAGCTGATTTTCCTCTGGGATAAATGCTCAAGCCCTTCCAATTTGATTCTTTCCTGATTTGTGTGAACCCTGAGCAGATCAAAAGTTGTAAATATACTGAACAAAAATATAAACGCACCAACCTAAATATCTAAGTCAAGATTGCCATTATGGGAAAATGGTCAAACCGATGATATGTTTGAGCAATGGTTCCTTTGTTTTGCTCAAGACAGATGTTCCCATTGAAATTGACCACTCTGAGTGTGTGGACTCACACGTCAAGTAATCCTTCCCATGAGCACCATGGGGCTTGACAGAGTGATGGTCAGTGAGCGTGACCAGGACACAAACACTCCCTATAGCTTGCCCTATAAAAGGCCTCCCCAAAATGTGGACTGGTGCCAAATGTCAACATGCCACAGATGTCACAAATCTTGAGGGAGCGCGTCATTGGCATGCTGAATGCTGGGACATCAGTAGGGCCGTTGCAGCACACTTCAATGTCCACCACTCCACCATTAGCCCCCTGAGAACGCGCCTCAGAGAAACTGGAAGCACCGTGAACCGCCCACATGCCCGGCGACCACGTGTGACCACCGCCGGTCAGGATCGTCACATGAGGCTGCAACATCTCCGGGATCGACTCCGACCGGCCACGAGGACTGCCGATGAGACTGTCGGGCTGCATAACAGGCGCATTTCAGCCCAGACGGTGCGTAACCGCTTGAGGGAGGCCAACCTCCGAGCCCGCCGACCACACCGGGGACTCGACCTCACTGCAGTCCGGCATCAGACCCGACTGAACTGGGCCAATGTTCACTTGCGCTGGACCCTCGCACGATGGAGGAGAGTGCTGTTCACCGATGAGTCGCGGTTCCAGCTGTATCGGGCTGATGGCGGACTCCGCGTCTGGCGTCGGGCTGGGGAGCGCTACACTGACGCCAATGTCCTTCGTCGGGTGTCACACGGTGGTGCCAGTGTTATGGTGTGAGCAGGCATATGCCATGGAGAGCGCACTCGGCTTCATTTCATTGAAGGCAACTTGAACGGGCAGCGGTACAGGGACGAGATACTCAGACCCATTGTCGTGCCGTTTGTGCGCCTTCACCATGTGACGTTTCAGCACGACAATGCTCGCCCCCATGTTGCCAGGATCTGCATGGACTTCCTCGGTGAGGAGGACATTGATGTCCTCGACTGGCCTCCATATTCTCCCGACATGTCGCCCTTCGAGCACCTTTGGGACGTTCTTGATCGACGCGTACGACAACGTTACGCAGTCCCAGAGAACGTCCGCCAGCTCCGTGTGGCTCTCCAGGAGGAATGGGAAAACATCCCTCAGGCCACCATCGATAATCTGGTGATGTCCATGCGCCGGAGATGCACCGCTCTGCGCGACGCCAACCGTGGACACACCCGCTACTGACTGTGTGAACTCTGACAGTGACACCTCGGTTGTGTCGGCTGTTGTAGCACAAAGACTGTCGCCAGAATTCTCAAGGAACTCTTTGAAATTTAATGCTCAATTGTCATGGATTCTATAACCAAATTGTTGTGAAGATTTAGTATTCATGAGTTCGAGGTAAAATAGTAACAATCGCTTGGTGCGTTTATATTTTTGTTCAATATAAGTCAAAATATATAGTTTACCTCGTGCAAGCAACTCCACTTGTTAATTTCATTCTGTCATGTGTCTGTTTTTGATTGAGCTTACCTTGTACCAACTGATTGAGGAATGAAACAAATCCAGCGGAGCATGGAAGGCAGATACACACATACATTGACAATGCATTTCACAAAAATCATCAAACTGTCTCCACTCCATATCGACATTTGTTTGTTTTATCTTATTTAAGGAAACTCACGACATGCAGTGAGTCGATTTGGCTGTGATGCCTGTGGCGTATCTACATGCGAGTACTCCCATCTACTCTCCATGTAGTCCTGTTTATACGGCTAATCACGAACCTGTAATTTGGGGTCTTGGTACTTGGGGCACACCATATCCCACATTTTGAGAAAGAAACCAAAGGGATCGTTCATGTCCACAACCAAAATGCAGATGAGATAGCCAGTTTGAATGTCTCCGTCTCAGAGACCTCTTTAACCTAGATAGTAACCCCTGACAGCTCCACGTCTGAAGCGCAAAGTTGTTTTTGACTTTGATCTTGTCGAGGATTGAAACAACACTCCTGAGAGCCCAGTGGTTGGAATGCCACCAATTGAGTTGTGTTGCTGTTCTCATAAGCAGTGACCTGCAAGACTCATTCTTGTGCAGGAAGAATCTGTGGCTTTTTATTTATTCATTTATTAAATAATGCAGAGGCTCATGTAAGAGTGTGCCAGCATATGATACGTATTGTTGCGGTTCTGCGAAACCAGCACTCTCCCGAGGCAATGGCCCACAACATATGGTGGTGCAAAGACAGTTTCATTAGTATTCGTTTTAAGATGTCTCTTCCCTTATGTGTGATGGGTTTATGGGGCAATATGCATTGCGTGGACTTTTAAGTAGGTCTTTCCCATCTTTTACTTTTTTTGCTTCACACATACGAACCTCCTCCTTTCTTCGTGCATGCACATGCAGACCACAGCAATAGGGGAAACTCATTTGCATATGCATGCCTATTCACATTCAAATCACGCGCCATGACCCAACAGACGCTCAGCTCCAACCTTCACCAGATTCCAACCACAACGCGAAAACATTCCTCTGACCACTACAACGCCTTCATAATAATTCCCCCACACCATCAAACCACAACCTAAGCTCATTTACCTTTGCCATTAACCATCACGACGACGATGCCTCAACCACCATGAACCACCATGCTATAACCAACTGCTATGCTACAGCACCGCTGCCATTGCTCGACCACCTTCACTACCTCCCTCTGGACTGGCAGGAGAAGGGCGGAGCGCATGCATCATGGTAGGTGCTCAGGTCTGGACGTTCTGTTGTCTCGCTTGGAGCGCAAGAATGTGCTGAATTCCCTTCAACGTCGTGTGGATAGCCCGGGTGTTCCACTCTATTACGGCCCTCATTGGGTGTCCGGCACGTGTTCGTGGCTGGAAAGCTCAACCATATGCCCTGGTGCCATGTTAATATCAGAGCTCAGTCGCACGGCCGAGTTCAGGGCAAGTGGGGGCATTTCCACTGCCAAAGCCTTGCTTGGGCAGAGCTAGCACTGGCGTAGTCATCCGTACACCAATGAGTGCGCTGAAAAACACCCATCGCTCTATCTGTTCCTCTCCCGGGCACCACCCCTACTAGGGGATTGAAAGGAGCTCGGTTCTCTGGCTGGCCGCCTTTTTCTTTGGGGCACGGTGCGATATACAATGGAGCCAGCGGAGTGCAAAAGGCCAGACTCCAGACCGGGTGTAGTTTAGGTAACTTTCGCATTTACATGCACATACTTCTTTACATCCATTGTTCGTCTATCTCCTCACACATTCTTTTTTTAATTTGTTTCCAAAACCCCTTGACCCACATCTTTACACCCGCCTCTCCACATTTCACCACATCCCTCATCATACCTCCTCTGAATATGCACCATTAGACACCTTCAGTTTTCCTCCCTCCTCCCCCCCCCTCCTCAGCGAATGGGCTTGTCCAGGTTCATCAACCTCGCCAGATAAATAGAGGTCACAACCACCTCAAACTTTTCCTCATCTCTTTTGTTATGTCTAATTTCCTCAGGTATGATTCTGATGGCATCTATCATGTTGGTATAAGATAAGCCTGTGTAAGTTTTATAACGTTTTAGTCTCTCTGTCTCTCTGTCTCTCTGTCTCTCTGTCTCTCTTTCCTTTTTCCGCACCTCATGAATCCTTGCATTCCCCTGCTGCACATATATTGTTGTGCATTAAAACCTGTGATTATTGTGCACAAGCCTTTCCTCACCCAAGCTTTATAAGTAAATGTACCCAGTTCGTCGTGTCTTTTCCTCCATTGGTCTAGCATAGTGCACATGTATTGTTAGCCGGGAAGTTTTACCCCACTTATTGGCACTTGTTCGCTGGTGCATACTCGGCAGCTCTGCTCAGCTGCACCTGATAGTGTTAACTTGAATACGCATCGAGGGCATGAGAACCCCCCCCCCCCCACTCTCCTTTGGTGTGGCAGTCCACAGGTAAGGTACCCATGCAAAATAGTGAAACCCTTCCAGAATTGGCAGTACCAATCGGCGCTCGTGGTTGATTAGCAACATTTTGGCGTGCCGAGTTTTCTGTGACTGGTGACCTCAGGACTGGGAGTTCGGGAGGAACTCGAGTGCTTCCCCTTGTGGTGAGCCTTGAACCCCAGATCCGTAACAGTATGTTTAATGTTGGTTTAACATACTTGGATTCTGTTACTGTTTGGCGCAAACATCGATCGACTTTAAGATTCAGAAATTTATCAATGTCATGGTGCTTTTTTTTCTGGGTGTTGTGTGAGTAGGTACTTAATATCCTTGGTGAGAAGTTTGGTACTACGATCAACCAACGAGGCTTCAAGGTTCTACCGCCATATGTTCGGGTCATCCAGGGTGATGGAATTGGCACTCACACGCTTGTGAAGGTACGTACACCACATTTCAAAAACAGCACTATCTTTTATGTCTCTCAGCCAAATGCTGCTGTTGTTTTTGGGCTTCGAGACAAAGCAACTGGGGGTTTGATGTGATTATATTGGTTCGGTTGTCCTGTTGGTGTTCCCATATGAACCTGTGGCTCCTGATTCAGGGAATCTACAGGTTCCAATCCCATTTACCATATGCGTTTTTCCATTGCATGCTAAATGTGCTTGTAATTCATGTAAAAGTACAATGATGTCTACTACCATCGTTGCCCTGCATATGATTTGTATACAAGCTCCTCCATGAATGAACCTTGGAGGGGCTGGCCTGTTTGATGTTCTCAGCTGAATACTTCGTTCATGATGTTGCGATCCCAGGTTCAAATGTCATCATACTATTGTGAATTCTCCATTGTCTGTCTGCTCATGTCCTTGTAATTAATGTAAACGTACAATGATGTCTCCTTGTGTCCTTGTTCTCCATAAGCCTCAAATCATTGTTGGTCAAAAGAATGACTTTTTATTCTGTTGTCACATCAAACTTCATAATGTTAAAGCAGGTATTGCATCTCGCTTGTCCACATTGTGTACTTTAACATCTTGATGTGGTTCATAAGAACCAGAGAGAACTATAGAGAGCAATATCTTGCTTCACTTGAATCAAAATCCTGCACTTTTGGTCTTGCTGATGGAGGAATCATCTCCCATATATTCACCGCCAAACTTGTCCAAGTGCTTATTCCTTTGGAATGGCAGGTCCTGCGAGCAATGTGGCGGGAACGCTGGAGCGTCGAGAACCTTGCATTTGGCGCTGGTGGTGCCATCCTTCAGAGGGTCAACCGTGATATCCTCAACTGCTCCTTCAAGTGCAGCTTTGTGGAGATAGACGGACACGGGGTACTGATCGTACATTGTTTAGTATCATATAACAGTAGGCTTGTGGCGGTAATGGTTTTTTTCTTTCCTCATTAACCGAAGCCATGTTATATATGCTGTCGTTTTTTGTATGCAGCACCTGGCTGTGGATAACATCCATTGGCGTGGGGGGGGGGAGGGGGGCACAGTAATGCTGCTGATGTAGTGCCCCCCTGTAGGTTCGAGCAGAGAATTGTAATTTGTTCAGGGTTCTGGCAGTCATTGCTTGCCTACTCCTTATGAAAGACATAATGGGATCTTTAACATCCAACAACTAATGCTAACGTACAGAACATTCGGTTTAACGTCCATTCAGAGGACACATTGATACCTCACCCTGCATGTTAAACACCAGGATGACAGTTTATAGCTGGGTCGAGATTCAAACCCAGGCTAGATATTTCAGACATAAGAGTGCACACCTCGTGCCTATTCTGGCCGATCAAGTAATGCTGTGTTTTCAGATGAATGTGTTCAAGAATCCAGTGACGGATCCAGGAAAAGCTTCTAAGCGGGGGCGCTTGTCCCTGCACCGTTCTGCAGATGGCCTCCTCTACACGGAACAGGAGGGAAGAGGAGATCCCAACACGGTTTGTTCCATTTGCAGTGGCAATTGTGGTGTTACTATAATTTGCTTAAGTGGATGTTAAGAACAAAACATTTGGGTAAACTACGCAGCAGTACTGGAGGTGGAGTTGTGGGAAAAAAAAAATTATTGGACTAGTTTAGGAATGTCTGACTTGTCTTGTGTTTTGCAGAAATGATGGCACCCCATCGTAATTTTAACAAAGTAGTGCATTCGAACTAGTTATATATTTTGTACGACCAAAGTAGTTCAAAATATATAATTAGAAATTCTCTGTTGGAACATTGTGCTTTCCTGGCCAAATTTAATGTGTTGGATTATTATTATTATTATTATTATTATTATTATTATTATTATTATCATTATCATCAAGGAGTGTGGTAGTACTCCTATAGAGATGTTAAGTAAAAAATGATTGTCCTTTCAAATGTGTACCCAGTGATGCGCTTATAAACGTTTTGAATGAAGTCATAAGCATTTAAAAGCCATATCTTTTATTCTCAAGCGTTTTCTGAACTACCAAGACTTAAAAAGACACCAGAATACATCACTGAAGTACCACATCGGGAGATGGTGAAAACGCCAATTTGTACTTCTTCTTCCCCACTCAAAACAATATAAAACTGTTTCCTGAGCGAACTCGATAACTGCTGAACCCATGATGGTGATTTCAACGTGAGGAAGTTCCTTTTTCTCTGGGCTAGTGCACACAACACAAAATTTAAAAAAATATAAAACATTAATCATTTTATTAGGAAAATAAATCGAACGTAAATGTGGACTCAACCAAGCCAGGCCAGGATTGTGGAAGGCCGGGGCGGGGGGGGGGGGGGGATGGGAGAAATGGACACTGGACAGAACCAGTGATATGAGCGATACATATTTAACCCATCCCCCAAATCAACTGAAACAAGTCTTAAAACAATTTCATAACATAAATGGATTTAATCCATGCCAAAATAACAAAATATATAAAACATTAAGCATTTTATTATTATTAAAAACGATAATTGCATCGACATTTCCGCATATGCGGTAATAGACATCGTGTACTGAACCAAAAGCCAGGATTGTGGGGAAGTTGGGTGGGGGGGGCACTGAGGGGGGAGAGGTAGAATGTACCAAAAAACCAAATTTAATTACGGATGTATTTCATACATTCCAAAATAACAAAATATATAAAACATTAAGCATTTTATTACTTCGAAAAATTGCAGAAACAATAAAAAAAAGACGTTTTTTTTTTTTTTTAAAGAGTAAAATCATCGAGGTATGAAATCTCAAAAAAACAACCAAAATAAGGTATGAATGACACCACATTGATTCCACAATACGACACCATAATCCTCTTGTGGTTTACCATCGCGACATCTTTTGCCGTTATCGTTAATACCTTATTTGGTTGTTGTTTTTGAGATTTCATCCCTCTGTTTTTACATTTTTATTTTTAATGTTTTTTTTTTTGTTACCATTATCATTGAAACTGTTGCTTCGCTGAAGGTAGTTGAACAACATAACTTTATATACAGGTAGTGGACAAAAAATATGGAAACACCAATGTAAAGTCATTTAATAGGGCATTGGACCACCACATATGGCCCGTATGGCTGGTTTGCACCGTGGTATAGAGTCCACCAGTGTCTGGAGGGATGCAGGAGGGATGCGGCACCATTCTTCTACAATAAAGTTAATCAGCTCACGCCTGATTGATGAAAGTGGAGAACGCTCTTTCAGGTGTTGTTTCAGAATATCCCATAAATGCTCGATTTGGTTAACTGAGAAGGCCATGACATATGGATAACGTCAGTGTCATGCTCATCAAACCATCGGGCGACCACACATGCCCTGTGGTTGGGGGCATTTGAGGGGGGGGGGGTCTCCTCTTGCAGCCAGGCTAGCCATAATTATAGGCATCAGGCCTGTGCAACATTTTTATGCATGACCCTAAGCATGCTGGGGTGTTACTTGCTAAATTAAGACGTGGGCCACACCTGTGTGGAAGCCATTGCTTGGTGTCCCACATTTACCCAGGTGTTTCCATTTTTTTTGTCCATTACCTGTGTGTTTCATACAGTACAGTGATGTAGTTTATTAAGTCTAAATTTGCAATGTTTATTCTAGAAACATTTTGTTTACTGCTAACAACCCAGCATTACTTGTGGTAATTCACACACTCATTCTCCACAAAACATTGTAAAATCGTTTTATGTTCCCAGGGATCAGACGTCATTTTCTTTTTTTCATGTTGCAAGATGAAATTCTCAGAAGTGATTAACACACTGCTGAAAAGGCCAAACCTTGTGCGATACCTAATGCCATAATGATGTACCAGGTGTCGCAGCATCTTACTAACCGGCATCTTACTAAATCCATCATCCTGATGCCTAGCATGTAGCAATCAGCCCATCGTCTCTGGCCGTTAGGTGGAGTAATATATATATATATATATATATATATATATATATATATATATATATATATATATATATATATATATATATATATATATATATATATATATATATATATACACACACTAGATGACCCATGAACCCATTGGGTTCCCGTTGTGACAGCAGTTGATTAAAAAAAAAATCATTTCAAAAAGAAAAAGATAGCTCCAGCGAATTACACTGCTGAGGTTGTTTGCATTGATCAAATACTCCCGAAGTGTATTTGACTGAATCGGTAATTGATTATTTAATAATTTTTTTCGTTGCCCGATTTGAACGAAACTTGATACTGCACACCACAGGTGAATGGTAAGGTGGCCCTCAAATTTTTGTGCCATCGTGAGCCGTTTTGGCTGTATTTCAGGAACATACATACATACATACAGTATATATACAAGATGAGAGTTTTAGTAATTTACGAGACGACCCGTGAACCCATTGGGTTCTCGTTGTGACAGCGGTTGATAAAAAAAATCATTAAAAAAAAAAGAGGTCCAGCGACCTGTACCGATGAGGTTGTTTGCATTGATCAAATAATCCCGAAGAGTACTTGACTGAATCGGGAATTGATTTTTTAAATAATTTTTTTCGTTGCCCGATTTGAACGAAACTTGATATTGCACATCAATGTAAAAAAAAAAAAAAACGTAAAAAAGAAAGTCTAATAAATTATTGTGCGTAATCTTCTAAACACAATTTTATTCATTAATGAACACGGAAGTATTAGATCAAAATGGCGATGTTTATTTAATGCTAAATTTTTGAGATTTTTTAAATAAATCATTTCAAGAAAAAAAACATAGCTCCAGTGAACTATACCGCTGAGGTTGTTTTCATTGATCAAATTCTCTCGAAGAGTACTTGACTGAATCTGGAATTGATTTTTTTAAATAATTTTTTGTTGCCCGATTTTAATGAAACTTGATACTGCACACCGCAGGCGAATGGTCAGTAAGGTGGCCCTAAAATGTTTGCGCCATTGTGTACCATTTTGGCTGTATTTCGGGAATATACATACATGATGAGAGTATTAGTAATATATAGATCGATATGTGTGTGTATGTATATACATACATGTTCTGGTGTTCAACTGCCATTAGCGAAGCGATGGGACTGCTTGAGTGCTGGATGCTGGGATGATGTGCACGTTGGTCGAGGCCTACCCTAACGCGAGATGTAATGCCATAATAATGTCCCAGACTAACGCCTTAATGACGTTCCAGCAAAAAGAGCGTGACAGACAGAGTGACGGATGGATGGAGAAATTTGGCTACTTTGAAATATAGATATCGATTATTATTGTTATTGTTATTGCTATTACTTAAACGGTTCCTTTTAAAGTCTGTGGATTTTGCTTTTTCAATAGCAAGGCCTTGAAATCTTTCAAAAAAGGACGTTTTCACTCCAAGTCCTTGAATAGTCTTTAATTTTACTTGTGCTTGCTTAAAAAAATTATTGTTATGAGAAATAGACTTCTTTTTTTTTTAATTCTTCATAATTACCTGGATTTTTGACTACTTCCCCCCCCTCACACAATCAATGGAACCCTCTCCTCCCCTTTCCCAGTGGAGGCTGAAGTTCCCAAAAACTGTGTTTTGGGCTCAGTGTTGTTCCTCATCTATCTAGATGACCTCCCCAATGCAATGAAAATCCTCTCGCTTTTTGCAGACAAATCCATATTGTGTCGTACAGGACCCCCATCCCATCCCTCAGTTTGGCAGACAGCGGCTGCATCTGCATATCCATCTCCATCTCTCTTTCTCTCTCTCCCTCTCTCTCTCTCTCTCTCTCTCTCTCTCTCTGCTCTCTCTCTGCTCTCTCTCTGCTCTCTCTCTGCTCTCTCTCTGCTCTCTCTGCTCTCTCTCTGCTCTCTCTCTGCTCTCTCTCTCTGCTCTCTCTCTCTGCTCTCTCTCTCTGCTCTCTCTCTGCTCTCTCCCTCTCTCTTGTCTCTGTCTCTGTCTCTGTCTCACTCTCTCCTGATCTGGAAATTATTAGATTAGAGCAGGAATGATCATTTCTCCCTCTGCTCTTTCAGTCTTGGAACATAGTCTGATAAATGGAACATGTCCTTCAATCCTGGAAAAATCTCAGTCTTTCATATCCCTCCAGCAGGATCATCAAACAAACCCATCTATTTCCTTGGTCATCCACTGGAAGGTGCTCAGTCTTTTGAAGCTTTAGACATCACCATCAGCTTTGACCCTTCCTGGGCTGAGCACATCACAAAGTTTGCCTCCAAAGCCAGCCGAAAACTGAACATTTGACGTCGATTTGACCTTGGAAAACCAGAGCTGCTCACAGTCTACAAGGTCTTTATGCATAGCTTAGTGAAGTACTGCTCTCTGTTATATGGACTGGCGCTGAAGCATCACATCGGCCTCTCCTTGATTGTGTGGAATTGGAGTCTCCTGTGAAGAACAGGGTCTGTTGCTCTCACGTTCCAATCTAGGCAGGTCGGTGGTCTCTCCGTTTTCTGCCGCCTCTTCTCCAACATTGCTCCCTCTGCTCTCTCCTGTCCTCTAACCCCCCCCCCCCCCATCCACTCCAGGCTGCATGTTTTCTTCCATTAACCCCCTCCTGATAAGGCTTCCAAAGTCAAGGCTAACTGCATACCTCAGTTATTTTATGCGTCTCTTTTCCCATTTATGGATCCAACTTCCAGACTGTTTTGAAAGACCCTGATTTTGGTTAAATTAATGGACATTGGTTGAATTAACCAGTAAATTACAGACTGTAATTGGCATAATACCTTTTAAAATGAATGTGATTTTATGAATTGGCTGCAAATCTGATAATCTCAGTTAGGATACCTTCTCCTCCTCCCTTCTCTTGTATCCAACAAGAATGGAGGAATGGGTGATGTGGTGCTGATGGGAGCAAATGAAATTTGAAGTGTGTGGACCCAAATTTATCGGAGTGTGAATGGTGTAAGGTGGTTGTGTGGAATGAGAGAAGAGGAAACATACCTTACTGGGACGATGCCCCATAGGGGGATTCAGCTGTTTTGGAACATGGAAGCCATGACTGTGAGTGGACCCAATTCTTGCTACTAGTGCAAAGGACCCATTGAGACCTGGTGCTGATAGTGTGAAAGCAAAATTAAAAATATGGGTGCAAGTGTGTAGTTATGGGCTGGGAGTGTGGTCTAAGTATGAGCCAGAATTTGTTGAAGGTGCATCCTAGGCCCAGAGAGCTTTGAGCGAACAGAGGCCGCATTATGCCAGAAGGACATGGGTTTCCCAATTTTGTTGGTGATGAAAGCCTGCGTACCTGAGCTGGTGAGTGCCAGAGAGCACATGGTAATGGTTGTAAATAAAGTCTTCCCACAATTCAGCTGGAATGTGGCAGCACTCAAGGTGGCCTTAGGAGCTTGCGGTGCTGCATTGCAAAGCAGGCAGGGAACCTGCAGAGGGGGGACACAATGCCTTGCCAAATTCCCTGAGATTGTGCTGCAGCACAGGGAAGTAAAATTGACTGCTCCGCCCAAATTCCATGATGGCAACAGACCGTGTTTGTTGTGAACGATGGCACCCAGAGCAGTGGGTGAAATTTGTTGTTAGAACTAAAATTATATATGGGGATTTAAAAATAAAATGCAACAAAATGTTTTTGGAAGTACTAGGTTTGAGTATAAATGTTTCCCCTTCACACCATTCAATGGCTGTGGCCACTAGAAAGAAGAGGATGAGGGCTATATGATTTTGCGATGACTCATTGAGTCCCAAATTGTCAGTGGTAGGTACATCCCCATCAGGCCACTCCGCCAGTGAGCCAGGTGAGGTAATGCCACTCAAACCTTTCAGTCCCTTCACATGCCTATGCATCATTCCAGGAGAGTAGTCGATAAATTTGGGAGATAGCGTTTAGACGGATCAGAGGGGAAGGTTAGGATTATTAACGAACTAGATTAGGGTGAAGCCAGCCATCCTACCTGCTGTCTCCTGTGAGAGATCACCTGCCTGCCTCCTGTCAACTACCTGACCACCTACCTGCTTGATTGCCAGCCTGCCAGCTACTCATTGTTGTTGCCTGGACCTCTGCCATCCACTTTGGCAATTACAGCTAGCCACTTGCTCTGATGAACAATGAACGAGGGAAGCAGCTCAGAGGAATGAACAGCATGGATGGAAATGAAGAAATTGAATAACCCTCGTCAGAGCCACGACCTCATCGTGCTTGTATAACGAATTGCTCGGTGGGCTCGCATGACAAATCTTGCCAGGCAGATTAACCATGTTGTGTGCTTTGAAAACGCCGATTCGTGCCAAATTAAACCGGCGGATGCGGTGACCTTTTTAGGAGGGAATCCAGACTTCCAAAAAAAAGTTGAACTATACACCATTCAATGTAATTTGCAGACCTTATGTTTTTTGATGGAGGAATATCTTGAGTAATATAATTAATAGGTCTGCTGAGCCAAAGCTTATTTGGCAAAAGGTGATCCCTATGTGTGTCGTAATTGAGCAAAAAATACGACATTGACAAAAAATATATTTTTCCTTGTAGAATCGTCAGAATTAAGATATGTAACATTATTTATATACATATTCATTCAACGATGCATAGCGTTTTTTCACGCTATATATATATATAATACAATTTTCCACGATCTACTCAAGTGGACTAATTAAAGTACATCATCAAAATATTATTTCGCTTTTTGGGATTGGATATCGTCCTGACTAAGTAATTGTAGAAATCTGATAATTTAAGGAAATAACGAGTCTTTACATCGAAGCTGAAATACCAATTTACTTTAAGCAACCAATGCTATGGTCCCTCTTTCTCCATATGTACACACAAGAAAATGTGGAATTTCCAAAGCATTAAACTATTCTTTGCTGTTTGGAGAATTATATTGAGTGAAGAAAAATTTAGGGATGTAACAAAATTAACTAGCTTCATTGAGCGATGTGATTTAAGGCATTTACTGCTTGACATCACGTCCTGTCCCCCAGAGGGACTGCCTATCCATAGCGTCTGCCAGATCTGTGAGTATATTGTTGGAGGTTTCGCGAGGTGTTCCACAGGGAATCAAAGCAAATCTGGTTAAAAAAAAAAAAAAGAAACAGACGTTGAAAAAAAAGTTTTAACGTTTGTGCGGACCTCAAACCGAAGTACCACGTAACACGTGCACAGACGAGCAGGCAAAATGGCGTATTTTCTGCAATGTTTATTTCACGTGCGATTGAACTTTGTGACGTCTCCAGGGTTCTTCTGCATTAAGCTGCAACTCTTTTGTGGATAAAGTCATTTTATTTCATCAATTCATTTTATTTCATTGAGTGCTGCGTGTGTGGTGAAGACAGGCTTTAAAGTTAAAGGTATCCTTAATGGTGTGCAGCAACAGCCTGGCCAACCATCTAATTGGAGTGCTTGCATGAATGATGAAGCCACTTACCGAGTGCCTATTGTCGATAGCGGTACCGTGCTACTTCGTTCTGAACGAACCGTTCACTCTGCTGATGCTTTTGCCATGCCACGTCACCCAGAGCGAGTGGTTCGTGCTGTTAGAGTGTCACCCAGAGCGAGATATATGTATACTAGCATATACCCGTGCTCCGCACGGAGTTGAATGGGTGGCAAAAGGTGGATGAGGCATAATAGTTGATGTTATGGGAAGCTGGGGAGGGTGTCATTAGGGATGTGATGCACTATGGTTACCTGTCCTTAGTTTTCTAAAGGACCTCCCTGTAGATGACATTTTGGGTGAGTGTCTTGTTGTGGAATTATTGTCCACTTTTATAGATATATAGGAGTAACCTCTTGCACGTGAAACTGCAACATATAGTTGGCCATGGGAGAACATGGGGGCTGGGGGGTATATTCCGAGTTTGTCAAATGTTTGGCCCTGGGATTTGTTTATGGTCATCGAGTATGCGAGTCTGACTGGAAATTACATCCTCTGCAGTGTGACTGGAAGGTTGGCGTCTGATGGGGCAAGTTTAACATGATATAGGCCGAGCCATAGACTGAACAGGAGCAGTGATATTTGAAAAAAATTAATCTTTACTTTAAATACAATGTTTCTTGTTACATTTTTTGTGTCAAATTCACCTTCTGAGGTAGTCAGCATGTGCAGAAGAGGGTTTTACATTGCAGACACTGTTTTCGAGGAGTGGAATTACACCTCTCAGCGGTGACGGTCTGTTGATGACAGACGTAATGACGTCAGCGAATGACCGATGTCATGACAGAATTATGCCTCTCAGCGGTGACGTCACACGTCGCCATGTAAACAAATGTAAAAATTATAAAATCGCCCAAAATTCCCAATACAAACCTGTCCATCTGGCGTGATCTCACATAGCCCATGCTGTTCATTAGAGCACAGACCACCCACATGCTGAAAATGGCGACAATCCGTCCGGCAGTTTTGGAGGAGATACGTCAAATTACGCGCAGACGTTAACAGAAATAATATATATATATATATATATATATATATATATATATATATATATATATATATATATATATATATATATATTTATGTAGCCTGGTGTTGGTGCAGTGGTTAGGGCAGTGGCTTGGGATCCAAAAGGTCCTGAGTTCGAGCCCCGTTGAGCCACTGAATTAATACACCAGGGGGTTGACTCAGCCTGTCATCCTTCCGAGGTCAGTGAAGTGAGTACCAGTGTACTGGGCCGGTGTATACCCCAGTTAAAATAGGTGTACCATATCCCTGTGTCGTAAGAGGCGACCAGGGTTGCGTCAGGAAGGGCATCTGGCGTAAAACGTGCCAAATCATGATGCGGATCATACGGATGATCTGCTGTGGCGACCCCTAACGGGAACAGCCGAAAGAAGAAGAAGATATATATATGTATATATATATATATATATATATATATATATATATATATATATATATATATATGTATATATATATATATGTATATATATATATATATATATATATATATATATATATATATATATATATATATATATATATATTTTACATTATAACTCTACAGTACTGTATATTATATTAGGTTGATGTTTAAGCCCTCTGAACTTAACCACACAGCCTGGACAGACTCACAATATCTGAATACAAAACCACAAAATAAATACCCAATAAGAAATGGTCAAACGAAACAATGACCATTGCAGGTGACAAATTGTAAAAGTTGGATTTGGTGTATCTATAATGGTATCTTACTTTTATGGGTAAGTTATTTATTTTGGAGTCCAAAGAAACGTGTCCACACTCAAACAAATTCATGAAAATAATAAGTCTGCAAGAACAGTTCATGTCATGAGAATAAAGAGAGGAGGATAGTATGAGATGTAGAGGGTTGCTCCCTTTTGAGGACTGCGGGAAAGAGACCTTTCCATTATTATGAGAAGAAAGCCAAAAATGCCAGTTTGTCTTCCTGAAAAAGGAATGAAAGACTGTGACAAGAGGCTCATGCTGTGATGGTTGGGGATGAATGTGAGCTGAATGGGTGTTGGAAGCCATATGCTTAAATGCCTTTTTTCATTCCAGGACCTGTTGCAGACGGTGTTTGAGAATGGTAAACTTTTGAAAACGTTCACCTTCGCCGAGGTTCGGTCACGATCCCAGATTCCTGCCGAGCGTCTGGAGCAACTCAAACAAGCTGAAGAGGAGCGAGTGTGGGCCATCCACCGCCGGACCCGCTGTGGAGATGCACCCCTCTTGCCATGACCCTTCTGAATTCACACCCTCACCCCTTTTGTCCACTGCCTGTTGAATGTCACACGCTGACCCCGTATCTCACTGAGCTGTACCAACAGGAATCCCTGTGTGTGTTGAAGTGAAGGAACCTGAACAGATCCAAGGCAATGCACTCAAGTCACCCCAAAGGCTTCTGGATCTGTTATTAATGTGTATTCTACTTGCAAAACGGTGTATTTATTGAATCTTTAAAGGCAATTCCAACATTGATGCAAACGATCAAAACTTCATTTATTTTTTCCTGGTACCCCTTCCCCAACCCTTTTCCATTTTTCCCCTTCTCCACCCTTCCTATCCTGATGTGGATTACAAGTTGATCCATTCATCACAGGCCCTGAATGCGAATCAGTTTTGTGCACCTTTTGAATGTAATGATTTTTGAATTAACAAATATTCCAATTGGCTCCTGTGGGCCTCATGAGCTTCCACACAAATTGGAAAATCTTTTGGCATTGCTAATAACCCATGAAAGGACTCTTGCTGACCCTCTGTCGTTTTTAACTCCTTAATGTGCTGTCGCCACGCCGTGCACTTCGCCCCTTCGTTCTCCTTCCCCCGTCCTCATGGTTGTTCTTGTCCGTGTGCATTTGGCATCAATTACTATATTTAAAACTTACTGAGTGGGCTTGGGGTTTGGGTTGGAGAGGTTTGTTTGCATTTGTTTCGGTCTTGCATGCCGTTTTTAAAAGATCCGATCTTCGTCCATTCTTGTGGGCGCACTCGGATGCACTCTTTATTTCCTATGGTGGGGAGGACATGTGCATACCAGATACCTTCTGGCTGCGGTTTTTGGTTTCTTAATTGTGCAAAATATTTTTAACCGATTAAAACAAATTATCACTCTACTTTCCCTGTTGAAGGAGGTTTGATAAGGATTATGTTTGACTTTTGAATGGATCAAAATTTTTTTTTTTGTACAAAATAAATGAATGAATGACTTGAATCTTTTTTGTTTTCCAAGTTGATTCAGAGCACAGGTCTTGTTGCAGAAGCTGTAAACTATCATGTAATTTTAAGAAGTCATCTGTCAGGAAACAGCTGTCAGGATGGCCGAGACCTCGGGGTACATACACTTGCTTCTGAGCTGTCTAGCCTGGGTTTGAATCTCGGACCAGCAATAAACTGGTATAAACAGCGATAAAACATGGACCGGAACCGGAACTCCCAGTTCCGGGTTTAGAGCGTCTAGAGGTCTCCTTCGGGGCTCTCTGCTGACGATCTCAAAGTTAAGTTTCCGGTCGTTATTTGTCCCGTTTTAACTGTTTATTTTTCTCACCCACATGTTACTGTGTGTTCCTAGTTCGGTTTTGATTCAAAAATGGTGCTATTTTGTAAGTTTTTGTTGACGTCTTACCGGGTGTTTGAGGCCCACCGGTTCCCCTCGGTGTACGATCGTTTTATTTGTTTTTTCTCCCCATTACCTTCAATTTCTATCTTCCCCACTTTCCTAACGTCCCCCATTTCTCCCAACTAATCTCTCTATTTATTATCTTAAATCAAAAAAAAAAGCTACCTTTCTCCTGATTCTTCTTCTTCGCCTCTTCTTCTTCCTCTTATTCTTCCTCCTCTTCTTCCTCGATTTTTTTTTTTTTTTTTTTTTTTCTTACAACACTTCCATGACCTAATCTGTTCAAAACTCTCTCAAACATTAATAATAATAATAACAAATCAAATCTCTTATAATACTTCATCTTCCTCTCTCACACATGTGGAACTCTTTACTGTATCAGAATGCACTACTCTTCTGCTATTTAAACAGACTGCTCTCATTTCGACCTTTCCTTCATACCTTGCCAAAAAAAATCCAACTGTTACAGCGTTTCTTCTCTCGTTTCTCTGAATTCGCCTTCATTGCATCCATCAAGAATTGTGTTAAATTGCATCTCTGACCTAAAACTTTTAAAAACCCCAGTTTGCTATGAATGTTTGCTTTCCATCAACCATTCTTTTTTTTCCAACTTCAGTGCCAACTCACCCCTCGCTCTCACTCTCAAAGCAACCATCCCACTCTTCTCCCTCCAAGCCTCCCTCTCACCTCTCTCAAAAATTCCCCCCTCACCTTTGTCCCACCTTTCATCCCCCTCACTCATCCTTCTCAAAGTTGCCCCCCCACTCTCATCCACAAAGCTGCCTCCTTCCACTGCCCTCTCACCTCCATTTCTTCACTCCACCTCCTCAACTGCCTTCTTCCCCCTCTCTTGTCCTCCCTCTCCCCCAGCACCACAGAGCCTCTTCTCCTCATTCGGCCCCCTCCCCTAGCTATTCTGCAATCCCCCACACTCTTTCAACAACCCTCCTTACCTCTCCCCCTCGTCCATTGTCCTACCCTCCCCTCCCCCCACCCCCTGCACCCAAAGCCTCCTCCCCTATCTCTTCATTAAAAGTGTGGACCTCAAATATCCGGGGCCTTCACTCAAACCTTTCAGATCTTTCCATACAGGTTGCCACTGACAAACCAGACATAATCTGCCTAACAGAAACTTCCCTCCCCGAAGACGTGTCTGACTCCCAAGTATCTCTCCCTGGTTACTCCCTCCTCCGGTATGACAGATCTGAGCCTCGTCCTGGTGGAGGAGTTGCTCTCTTCATCAAAGACTCTATTCCTCACTCTCCATGCACTGCTCTCACTCCCCCACACCCCCAGGAATACCTCTGGCTACGGCTTCCCCTCCACTCCCACCTCATGTTTATATGTGTCCTGTACCGTCCACCTTACAGTGATGACTACATCTACACCTCACTATCCGAAAACATGGACCATCTTCCATCTTCTCATCCAAACTGTCTCTTCCTCATATGTGGCGACTTCAATTGTCATCATGCCAGTTGGTTAGGTGTGGGTACCTCTCTCACCTGTCATGGCACCTCAGCAAAAGCTTTCTGCGACTCATTAGGACTGACTCAATCGGTCAACTTCCCGACCCGGATTTCAACCAATGGTACTTCATCTCTTCTGGATCTGATTTTGACAAATTTCCCTGACAATATCTGCTGCTCTTCCTCCACTCCAATCGGTTCTTCTGACCACGTCCTTGTCAAAGTGGACATCTCCCTGGCTGTCATCAGAGAACCACCTCACCGCTGTCGAGTCTGGCATTTCACTCAAGCCGACTGGCAGGGTCTCCAAGCAGCCATCAAACTTATAGACTGGTCTCCTATCGCTACTTTCTCCAACATCAACTCATCTTGGGAGCAACTCATCCTCCATCTCCTCCCTTCCCTCAAATGGCTGCACTGCTGATACCGCACATGAAAAAGCTGAATGCCTAAACTCGGTGTTTGCAGCTAAATCTTGTGTCCAAAACCCATCACTTTCTCTACCCACCTTACCCAATCACACCCAACTGACCCTGGACTCTGTGTCCTTTTCTCCTGACAAGTTGGAGAGCTTGTTGTCAAACCTCGACTCAGATTCTGCAAATGGTCCAGACGGCATCAGCCCACGTGTCCTAAAAACTTGCTCTTCTGCTCTTGCTCACCCTCTCTCTGTTCTATTCACCCTCTTATTTGCTCAAGGTCATCTGCCATCTGCTTGGAAATCTGCAAACATCACTGCCCTGCATAAAAAGGTGCAAAAACAAATCCCTGCAACTACAGACCAATCAGCCTTCTCCCAATCATCAGCAAGGTTATGGAATCCATCATCGCTTCAGACATGAAATCCTTCCTCTTCTCCAATGGCTTGATTTCCAATCATCAATTTGGTTTCAGACCAGGTCACACTACCCTGGATGTGCTGCTTCTGCTCTCCCAACAATGGATGGAGGTCCTCAATGCCCGACAGGAAATCTGAGCCGTATCCCTGGACATATCACGTGCTTTTGACACAGTGGTACCTTGCACTACTCACCAAACTCTCTTCCCATGGTATCCAAGGCCATCTCCACTTATGGCTCGCAGACTTCCTCTCCTGTCGCAGTCACCGTGTGGCCCTAAATGGAGTTCTTTCATCCCCTCTTCCTGTCCAGGCTGGAGTTCCTCAACGTAGCATTCTGGGCCCTGTTCTTTTTCTGGTTTTCATCAATGATCTCTCCAACTCTCTGGAAAATCCTCTATATCTCTTTGCTGATTACTCCACCCTCTGCCATACCATCTGTCATCCCTCAGACTGGCAAGCAGCAGCTTCTTCGCTCACTGCAGATCTTGATAAAATCACGAACTGGTCCAACACGTGGAACATGTGTTTCAATCCAGACAAATCTCACACTCTCACTCTGTCTCTTCAAAAGGACCGTTTGGAAAACCCCCCATCCACTTTCTCAACAATCCTCTGGAAGAAGTCCTTTTATTCAAGCTTCTGGGTCTCACTATCTGCCATGATCTTTCCTGGGAAAGCCATATTTCAAACCTCGCCTCCAAAGCCAGTCGCCGACTGGGAATCCTCCGTCGTGCAAGGTCCTTCCTCACCCACCTGAGCTCCTGACCACTTACAAAGCTTTTGTCCACAGCCTGATGGAGTACTGCTCTGCCCTCTGGGCTGGTGCCCCTGCCTCCCACCTTTCTCGGCTTCACGCTCTAGAAACCAGGGCATTTAGGATCATCAGCATCTCCCAATATGAGGCTGAGTCTTTGAGCCTCTCACTCAATCACCGCAGGTTGGTCGGTGATCTTTCTGTCTTCTACCGTCTCCTCTCCAGCCTTGCCCCCCCTGCTCTCTCTCTCTCTGCGATTTGTCCCCACCACATTTCCACAGGGCGCTCAAGGTCAGCAAACAACCCCCTTCTGGTAAAACTACCAAAATCACGAACCACTGCTCACCTTCACTCTTTCATTCCTCTTTTTCCCGCCTTTGGAATAAACTCCCTCACTCTATTCTTTCCCTTTCTTCCCTCCAGGCCTCAAAACAGCTGTTCACCACCACCTCTTATCATACCCCATCCAAATCCTTGATCTTTTCTACCCCTGATAATCCACCCAAGCCCACCTCCTTCATTTCCCTGCTTCCCTTCCTGAAAGTCCCTGTAACATCCATCTTCTATTCCCCATATTCCCTGCCCCATCCCTCTCCCTTCCATAGATCTCCTAATGTCTCTTTCCCACTTTTGTCCTTCCCACTCCCTCCCCTCTTGTCTCATGCCCCACTTATCTCATGCCCCCCCTTGATGAGCGTTGTGTGTTCGCTCTCACACGAGCCTCGACAAGGTATACAAAAAAAAGACCATTTTAAGATTTTGTGGGACCCAGCCGTTTGGTGAACTCAAAATTAGCATTTGAAATTAGTATTACTCACCACGAATCCTTTTGGCAATCAATTTGGATCAAACCTTTGTTCAACCAAAATCCTTTCTGGATGCAAATCTTTACTCTTGATGGGTTCATTTCAATCGTGTACTTTGTTGTCTTTTGTCACAGCCAAGTGTAAATAAGTTTGGGTTAAACATTGTGTTAACAAGGATTCAAAATGTGTGACTGGTCCAGAAATTCATCCACTGTTTAGAAATTGCAGAGAGGAAGGACTAACATGTGGAGGAGCATTTCTTCATGATTGGGGGGGGGGTGGTGGAGAGGATGGGGGTGTTGGATATTTTTGGTGAGATGATGTTTGTTTGCCAGACACTTGTGAACATGAGTGAACTTCAATCCTTTTTGCATGAGCACATCACCCCCTTTTTATCCATCGGGACCATACTCTGTGCAGAGTGTTGGTGCTTCCTAAGCAATCTCCTTGGCTATTGAGCACAATCCTGGATGGGTCACCACTCAGACACAGGATACCAGCAAGCTGGCACTCATTTTGTCGACCTCGGAAGGATGACGCAGTCAACCCCACCAAGTATTAATTCAACAGCAGAGTGGGATTTGAACTCAGGATCCAAGGATCCCAAGCCCACCACCCAAACCATTAAGCCAACACCAGGCACACCTTTTTAATCCTCTGCCAACATATAAGGTCATGTCCTGCACATCAGGGTTGAGGCAATATCTTACTGCATGGAATCCTGTTTTTCAATTTCTCTGTCTGTAGTTAGCATTTCCACCGACTTTTAACTTTTATGGAACAATTCTTCTTTTGTACGCAGTACAAGGCTGAGAGTGTCATAATTGGCTGAGGTCACTGCTGTGCTGCTGATACAATGCCCTCAAACTTCGGACAGGAATTTGTAAGTTGTTCAGGGTGCCAGAAATAGCTTGCCGACTCTGCACGAAGGACATTATGGAATATATAATAAGTAAGTAAGCCTGGTGTTGGCTTAGTGGTTAGGGTGGTGGTTTGGGATCCTCATGGTCTTGAGTTCAAGCCCCGTTGGCCGCTGAATTAAAATACACCAGGAGGTTGACTCAGCCTGTCATCCTTCCGAGGTCGGCAAAATGAGCACCAGTGTACTGGTAAGGGGGACACTGCATCAGCGGCATAGCCGTGTCCCAACCAATGATGCAACCAGCAGCCACAAGCTGCACTCAAGAGACAAGCCGTGTATTGGCTTAAAGGATTTCTTTTATGGTGGGAGGCTTCGGATCCTATGACCCTGAGTTCAAATCCCACTCGGCTGTTGAATTAATACTAGGTGGGGTTGACTCAGCCTGTCATCCTTCTGAGGTCGGAAAAATGAGTACCTGCTCGCTGGGATGATTGAGCCATTTGAGTATCCTGCGTCAGAGTGGCGACACATCCAGGATTGTGCCCAATGGAGACTGCTTTGGCAGCACCAAAGTTCTGTCCAGAGTATGGTCCAATGTCTACCAACTAATGCCGGCAGACAAGATGGCAGATTCACGTCTATCCGAAGGACTGCACATTGATGCCTCGCCCTGCCTGCGAGACACCAGGATGACACTTTGAAGGTGGGCCGAGATTCCAACCTGGGCGAAATGGCTCAGAGGTGTGTGCATACATCAAGGCCATCATGTCAATCAATGAAACTGAAATAGGAACAATTTATAATTTTATCCTTCTTGTATACCTCCCCCTCCCTCGAAACCACTTCCTGACGATCCTTATTGCAAGAACCACAACAAACTTGCTTTAACTCTTTCTTCAAGCTTTGTGCATCTCCAGTGGCTGAAGTAGGGATGTTGGGAACAAAAGAAGGTCAGGTCAGGTATGGGAGCATGCGCCAGAGCAGTGCATCTCTGCGTCCACTTTCCAGGGGCCTCCATCTGGCCATCCCCCAGGCAGATGTCTGGCCAATTCCCATCTTGAGATGCTGATCAACCTGCAGCAACCATGAGGCACGTGGTCGGCCCATGGACTTCCTCCACTCACGAGACTCCCTCGCTGAGAGAATCTGGTGAGTAGGATCAGCGTCAGGAAAACGAGCCGCATGTCCATACAGCCGCAGCTGACGCTCACGGACCATGCAGGTAACAAATCTCATTTGAGCCTCTCTCAGCAACCGCTCGTTGGACACAAAATCTGACCAGTGATCGCCAAGGATTCTCCAAAGTGACCTGGTACCAAAGGACTTAACTCTCCATCTCAGATTCCTGGTCAGAGTCCAAGTCTCACAAGACTGTAGCGCAAGACTGGAAACGCCAAGGATCTGAAGACTCGGCCTTTCGTCTTCCCACACGGGTACTGGCAGAGCCACATCCCATGATCCCGTGAATCCATGACTCCCCAGGCCAGACCCAGATGTCGATTGACCTCTGGCTCACAGCCAGTGGAGACATGAATATCACTGCCAAGGTAAGGGAATCTCTCCGTGACCTCAACATCCTCACCACAAACAGTTACCAACAAGATAGCACCATCTCAGATGTTGATGAAAGCCTGGATCTTAGTTTTGAACCTCGAACCTCATTCAGCACCTCGAGAGCTCCCTTTAGGATATCCAGTATCTCCGCAAAATTGATTGCATCATCTGCTAAATCAAGGTCAGAGATCTTGTCATTCTCAAATGATGCACCACAGGTTGATCTCTCCAACATCCTCCCTAAAATCCAGTCCATACAGGTGCTGAAAAGCGTGGGGGCCAGTGCACACCCCTGACCAACTCCAGTAACAATTGAAAATAAGTCAGAGATGGTACCACCACATCTCACAGCACTCTCAGTGCAAGAGTATCGTTCAGACATCAGATCGATCAGTTTTGGTGGCACACCACGAAGACCAAGAATCCTCCAGAGGGCATCCTGATTCACTGAATCGAACGCTTTACAGAGATCAACATTAGCTGCAAGCAGCCCCTGCCGAAACTCTCGTCTGCGTTCGGTGAGGACACGAAGAGCAAGGATACGGTCAATCGTTGGACCTAGACAGTTGTATCACAGTTTGACTCTGATCCGTTTGATTTGGAGAACCATAACTGAGATCTCGAGAATCTGGAGTTATTGCTTCTGATGAACTTGTTTGTGATTTTTAAAGTGCCCATGAAGACAGTGAAAGAAAAGTGGAACAGTTCTTCAGTGATCGCATGTTTTCAGATAATACACCCTTCGATGCTGCAATCCACAGAAGTTCAAGGTGTCGTTTCAGCAAGCCACCTGCGAGTAAGGATGCAATACCAACCAAAGTGACAAAGACACATGCTATGGAAAACCAAGCGATGGCATCAGTCATCTAGCTGGCACAGACGGCTGAAGAGAAATGTATCCTCACGCAGGTGATGTGATGACGAGTGCCTGCCAATAGTCAACATTAATGGCACCATGAAGAAAGTCCAGAAATCAAAATTAGTCGAGAAACTCCACAAGCAGTCCATTGTTCCAGTTCCTGATTAGTCGATATGGGTTTCGTTTGGCGACGAGCTTCTCCATCTGCGGAAGATCGCGAGAAACCAGACAGGACAACCTTCGTATGGGGAGTGATTATGCAAAGAAATTGTTCTCCATTGTTCTTGGGAGGCATCCACATGCAAGCCAAATTGTGTTTGTGAATCACCCCTATGATGTAGAAATCACAATCTTAGTGAGCACGAGCGACATGTAACAACCCCATCGTCGAGCAATGGCTCCAGAAATGTGTGTTTGAAGACATTAGATAAGCTTCCAGCATCCAAGGATTTTCACAACCTGTTATGCAATACAGCAAGCAAAGACTGCAGAAGTTTCTCAAACATGAATTCAACAAGCTTCAGTGGCTTGATGCTCACCCTGGTTGAGTAATAGCAAAGGCTTTAAAATCGTTTGTGCTACTTCCTTGCTTGACACGAAACATTTTCTGTGGATGATAGAGCACGGATAAACCGCAGGGTTTGCATCCCATGGTAGGAAGGGTGAGACGATATTTCATGTTAAAATGCCTGCAGACTTGAGAGAAAAGTGACTCCACGAAATGGAATTGCCAGCATCCAGTGTGTTCGGGAAGGTACTTCACCCATTGTTGATGGCTGTGTTTGTCTCATGCTAAAGGTAGTCCTGTATTGTCTGGTACAGGTCGTGGACAAAAAAAAATGGAAACAACAATGTAAAGTCACTTAATGGGGCGTCGGGTCAGCATGTGCGGCCAGTACACCCTGCCCTGTATGCGCTGTGGCATCAACGCCACCAGCGTCTGGAATTCTGCAGAAGGGATGTGGCACCATTCTTCCATGAGAAATTCAATCAACTCACTCGTGTTTCCTGGAGGTGATAACAGATGCAACGCTGTCTCAGTAGTTCTTCCAGAATATCCCGTAAATGCTCAATTGGGTTCAGATCTGGTGATTGAAAAGGCCATGACGCATGGACAACAGTCATGCTTATCGAACCATTGGGCGACCACACCTGCTCTGCAGATGGTGGTGTATGTTGTTATGTAGCAATTCATACAATGGTCAACTTTTCATATAGAATCTGGAAACTTGCGTTTTTTCACTTTTCAGATAAGTCATGGCACAGAGCGAAGAACCCCCGGAGAAAAGGGCGCGCGCAGAAATAAACTATAAACTATGCATAAAGTGTCAGAGCTCCAAACAAGAGCAATTGAAAGAAGCACCACAATCTGAGGAACATTCAACGTACGACAAATTCTTGACGGCGGTTCGTTTGAGAGCGAGTTTTGGGAACAGTAAGTTCATTACAGTCAGTAAAAAAATCGGGGACTTGACAGCAGGTGATCTAAGTGATAAGCATGTTGTGTGGCACAGAACATGCTACGTGGCAAGCACCGATAAAGAACATATAAAACGTGATGAAAAGCGATATAAGCTAGCCTGTGCAACATCCGATGTGTCTTCTTCAACGAACCATAGGGAGACCAGCTACCTCATCGCACCATGGAGAACCTGAAGAACCGTCAGTATCAGGAAGGCACACTCGTTCAAAATCCATGAACTACGATAAAAGTAAGTGCTTTTTCTGCCAAGGCAAAGTTCAAGATGTTTTGCACGAATGCCGGTCAGGAAATATTGGAACTCTGATACATGATATAGTGCAACACTGCAACAACCCAGAGTGGAAAGTGAACTATGGTAATGTCATATCTGACAATGATGCACTGTCACAGGACATCGTGCATCACAAGCAGTGTATAACTGAATGGTGGCAACTTCTGAAGCGTGAGCCTGAGTGTGCTGGAGACAGTCTACCCTCCTCAAATACCCCTACCGGTGGCAATACCGATGATAGATGATAATACCGGTGGCAAAGTAGACGACACTACATGCATTAAAGACTTCAAGTCATTTCTGAGCACTAAGGAAACAAAAGCCAATCTTGTGTTGTATCTTGCACAAAAAGCTGTTCGATTGTGCAAGGTGCCGATCACCACACACACGCAGAAAGGCGTCCTTTCTTCCCAGCCAAACATGGTGAGCATTCCGAATACACAAGAGGAAGCCGATACACTGTTGATCTCGTATGCAGTGGCAGTGAATCATCTGGGCAATACTGTGCACATATATTCTTGTGATACTGATGTGCTCGTGCTTGCTCTGCGAAGAGCACCTGATCTGAAGGCGGACAGTGTTATCATCATGGGCACTGGAGATGGACGACGAAAAATCAAACTCAAGCCCATCTATGTTGCTCTAGGTGCAGAAAGAGCAGCAGCATTGCCAGGATTGCATGCACTCACTGGTAGTGATTCCACTGGTCACATCAAAGGAAAGGGGAAGTCATCATGCTTCAAAGTCTTCATGAAGGCAGGCGAAGATGTTATCTGTGCTCTTGCTGGACTTGGTGTTGTCGTGTACCCATCACCAGGGGTGTTGTCTGGATGTGAAAAGTTTGTGTGTCAGCTGTTCGTCTGAAGTGGCACATGTTCAAGCAGCTGAAGGGTAACCAAGGTGTGGAGAAGCTACTTCCGACTCAAGGATGTATCACTGAGCATATATTGCACGCACACCTACAAGCCAACATATGGTTGCAAGATTTAGCTGTACCAATTCTACTGGATCCTGTTACTCTGGGATGGCGACAACTGGAGGACGGCCACTATGTCCCAGTTGTCTCAAAAGTTCCAGCAGCACCGGAGGCTGTGGTGGAACTTGTGAAGTGTTCCTGTGCCGCCAGTAAGTGCAGTGGACGGTGCTCTTGTAAGGCACATCATCTAGTCTGTACAGAGCTCTGCAAGTGTGAAGGAGCTGAAGACACATGCAACAATGTCGCAATTGATGGGAATTCAAGCGATGACGAGGAAAATGAGGACTTGGATGACTAAATAATTATATATGCCGAAGCATCTTTGTGTTTTGTATTTGCACATCCATTCAAATTGTATGTTCTCGGTACTACAGAATGTCCTTTTTGTGCATATTTGACCGTCATCTTTTGGGGGGTTCGTAAATAATGCCTAACTGGGTTAAATTTAGCTGAACAGATATTTTTTATTATCTCTGAATGTGCTATAATGGGTAAAATAAGGCGGTTTCTCAAATTTTGGATTTTGGTGACTGCTTATGAATAAAAAAAAAATTGGAAACAGCTGTTTTTATGTTGACTGTAAACACAGGAAGTGAAAAATTACAAGTTTCCAGATTCTATATGAAAAGTTGACCAAATTACACAATGACATACACTACGGGGGCATTGGAGGGTCGTTCCTCTTACAGCCATAATTATTGACAACCAGGCCCTGCGCAGCATTTTTATTCATGACCCTAACTAAGCATACTTACAAGTTATTTGCTGAATTAACACGTGAGCCACACCTACGTGGAGTGTGTTGCTTGGTGTCCCTCACTTACCCAGGTGATTCCACTTTTTTTGTCCACTACCTGTATCTGCATGGGTATGCATGATTTGTGTGTGACAGATCTTTCATGACTTAGTCCCTTGTAGAACAACCGTTTGACACTAATTGCCATCCTACTTCTTCGTCCTGCTCTAACTGAACCTTTTTACAGTTGTGCGGAGGACCACCACCTCGTTAATTGTCACACAGCGTGATCCTTCAAGCTCCTAAAAGTCCCTTGGGTCCCGATTGACTAGGGGAAGAGGAGGGTGGTAGAATTGGGATCGTGCACATACGGGGAGGGAGTGGGATGAATAAAGGGGGGTGGGGCGTGGGAGGGGTTATAACCATAAACAGACTTGGTGCTGTAATGGTTAGACCATTATAGTTCAAACCACATCCGAGACATACCAAAGACTTTCAAAAAAAATTGTACGAGCTGCTTCCTTGCTTGCCAGACAAGCAACGCTGAAAAGGCAAAGGTAAACCACCCGGTAGAATTCCTTGCTAAGAACCTGCTTCGTACCACTAACGCTTTGTAAAAAGTACGTTACATCAAAATCAAATCAATTATAATCATAAATGGGAGGGGGAGGGAAACTGGAATACATGAGCTTGTGGCACAACCGGTGGCACACCAGTTAACACCATCAGGCTTTCTCGTGTGAATACCTGCTGACAAATTCAAAACATCAGCAGTTTCTTTGTACAACCAACGAAGCAGTCCTGAACCCTTTGTTGGACAGGTTTCACGACGATCACAATTGTCCTTCACAGGTGTACTTGAAAACAAGTACCTCAAAAAAGGACGCTTAGTTTTGGAGTTTTATTTTTGAAGTGGTTACAAAAATTAAATATGCATGTCACGTGACGGTGTGAAACTTTTTCTCTATCACACATCATTTCGATCTAACAATTATACCAAAACATTATGATGCTTGGATGATTATTGTAAACAACCGCTTTTGTTAAGTTCTAAAAAAACAAAAAAAATTAAAAAAAACAATACTTTAGTTAACAGTGCAAGCAAAATAACTATCAAAAACGAGTCTTCACCCCACGTCATGGAAATAAACAAAAATGGTGGAAACTTCAAAAAAGGTGCTTTTTGCTAATCCAAAAAAGGATTTCCCACTCGGTGCAAAATGTTCAACGTCTAGGTGGTTTCGGGTGATCGCTTCGAAAGAGAGTACAAAACCAGGTCGGCTCAACCATGCAACACGAGGAGCATGGAATTGACTGACTGGGGGGTGGTGATCAAAAGATCGGGGAGCGATCCTCCGCGGCGTGGACCTTCCGAAGGCTTTTCCGCATCTCTTGCACAATCACAGTTGCAAAGCATCACGGCAGTAAAACCTTCACACACGATATTAAAAAAAAAAAAAACAGGAAAATTAACTTGCGACTATATAAATATTTCGAGAAACTACTCCTTGTGGGGTTCGTCGTATGTACATGCATGCGAGGCGATCTGGATTTGGAATTTAGTGCTTTAATCCATTTACAAAATTCCCAGCTCCATCTGATGGATTACATCTCGAAAATTGAGTTTGAAAGTGAAGTCTGAGCCACATTTATCTCCGGCTCCTGCACTGCAGTCGCCGTGGCGTGATCTCGATGGATCCTAAGGGTTGGCAGGATGGCCAAAGGAGGTATGCGCACCGGCCTCTAAGCTGATGGACGTTAAACTGGGCTTCCCGGCTGCCGACATTAGTTGGTGGACGTTAAAGATCCCATGGTGTCCCTCTCGAAGAGTAGGCACCCTGGACAAATTACAAAATCCTGCTCTAACCTACAGTGGCACTGCATCAGTGGCACAGCTACGCCCTCCAACAAATGACGCTACTCGCAGTCATGCACTGCATACGAAGAAGTGGATCCAAAGTTGGGGTGAATTCAAGAACATGGTGTGGGTACAAGTAATGGACACAGCCGGCTCAAACGAGGGACTCCATGCTTTCTTCTGCTGTGAACTCTTCCGCCGGTGCCAATGTGCCGTTTCGCTCATTCGCTCCCCAGCTGTCGCGCGTGTCCACCAGGCTTTGCACAGCGGCGTACAGGTAACGGAGCTGCTCCTGATGAGGCAGATGTCAAAAGGAGCGTTGGACGTAAATCACATGCAAGCCTGAGATCCACATTCTACTTACATCTGGAGGATTTATTTGGACAGTCAGACATTTCACAGTCGAGCATATTTCCAAAAGAAAGTGATCGTGCAGGCTTTACGTTAAACGGTTAATGACGTCTTCGTATTGGGTGTAAGTCAAATGGCATTTACTGTATGTGTGCGAATGTAACTATGAAAAACTTATCGAAGAACATTATATGAGCGTTCAATCGAAGAACAGGTGCAACCCAGGGTGGCTTTGAGAGGTCACAAGTAGGAGGCTACGAGGAGCAAGGTCACATGTGAGCTTGTATAAAATCAAAGGCCAAACAACCTGCTGCCAGGAGGAAAGAGACATTCTTTGGAAACCCTCCACCTGCCTTGAAATACCAATGGTGCAGAAGGCCTTTGTATAAGTTCCCAAAAGGATTTGGCATAGAAAGATCGGTAGGTTTGGGTTCATGCCACAAACAGGAATTATTACAAGGACCTATAGATATTCAGTGGTTTTTCCTTGAGCATTTTGGTGGAAGGGGAATGAAGAACTGTAGTCTTGCTTGTGAAGGGATACAAAAATCCCTGTTTTGGGATACAAAACGTAAGCTGTTCAGCCTGGAGGAGTTCTACTTTTGTGTATGTATGTGTAGGGACACAAACTCACGGGGTCGGAGAATATTCCAGGCCGAGCAAGGTACAGAGTGCGTGCCGCACGGTACATGTCCACACTGCCTTCCTCCTCGAGTCTCCTCGCGAGCATGCTAAGCACGTAGAACGTGCCCGCCGTAGTTCCACCAAACCTGCATGCAACACAAGTTAGCTCCAAATGAAAAAGAAAACCTACACCATGAAGTTTAAAAAAAAAAAACAGACACCATCTCATTTCTTGACATTTCATGGTGTTCGACGCAATTTCTTCATGTCTTCAACAGACTCGGTGGCAAAATGATGAGTGTCCGCTCCGAGTCTGGGAGGTCAGCGGTTCGAACCCTGGCCGAGTCATACCAAAGACAAAAACGGTACGTGCTGCTTCTTTGTTTGACATTCAGCATTTTTAAAAAAGGACAGAGCATGGACAAACAACCATAGGTTGACAACCATTGCGCAGGCTTGGTGGGCCTTTGGCCTTCTGCGTTGAAGTTCCTTGCAAGGGAAGTCATTGTCTTCACATTTATTTATTCATGCATAATAATCAAACGGAAAATCAAATACCGCATTAGAGTCATCAGGAGTAACCCGGACAAGCACAAAGCAAAGATGGAGTCATCAGGAGGAACCCGGACAAGCACAAAGCAAAGATGGAGTCATCAGGAGGAACCCGGACAAGCACAAAGCAAAGATGGAGTCATCAGGAGGAACCAGGACAAGCACAAAGCAAAGATGGAGTCATCAGGAGGAACCCGGACAAGCACAAAGCAAATATGGAGTCATCAGGAGGAACCCGGACAAGCACAAAGCAAAGATGGAGTCATCAGGAGGAACCCGGACAAGCACAAAGCAAAGATGGAGTCATCAGGAGGAACCAGGACAAGCACAAAGCAAAGATGGAGTCATCAGGAGGAACCCGGACAAGCAAAAAGCAAATATGGAGTCATCAGGAGGAACCCGGACAAGCACAAAGCAAAGATGGAGTCATCAGGAGAAACCCGTACAAGCATAAAGCAAAGATGGAGTCATCAGGAGGAACCCGGACAAGCACGAAGCAAAAATCGAGTCATCAGGAGAAACCCGTACAAGCATGAAGCAAAGATGGAGTCATCAGGAGAAACCCGTACAAGCATAAAGCAAAGATGGAGTCATCAGGAGGAACCCGGACAAGCACAAAGCAAAGATGGAGTCATCAGGAGGAACCCGTACAAACATAAAGCAAAGATGGAGTCATCAGGAGGAACTCGGACAAGCATAAAGCAAAAATGGAGTCATCAGGAGGAAAGTGAACAAGCACAAAGCAAAGATAGCGTCATCAGGAGGAACCTGGACAAGCATAAAGCAAAGATGGAGTCATCAGGAGTAACCCGGACAAGCACAAAGCAAAGATGGAGTCATCAGGAGGAACCCGGACAAGCACAAAACAAAGATGGAGTCATCAGGAGGAACCCGGACAAGCATAAAGCAAAGATGGAGTCATCAGGAGGAACCCGGACAAGCACAAAGCAAAGATGGAGTCATCAGGAGGAACCCGGACAAGCACAAAGCAAAGATGGAGTCATCAGGAGGAACCCGGACAAGCACGAAGCAAATATGGAGTCATCAGGAGGAACCCGGACAAGCATAAAGCAAAAATGGAGTCATCAGCAGGAACCCGGACAAGCATATAGCAAAAACGGAGAAATCAGGAGGAACCCGGACAAGCATGAAGCAAAGATGGAGTCATCAGGAGGAACCCGTACAAACATAAAGCAAATATGGAGTCATCAGGAGGAACCCGGACAAGCACGAAGCAAAAATGAAGTCATCAGGAGGAACCCGAACAAACATAAAGCAAAAATGGATTCATCAGGAGGAACCCGTACAAGCACAAAGCAAATATGGAGTCATCAGAAGAACCCGGACAAGGACAAAGCAAATATAGAGTCATCAGGAGGAACCCGGACAAGCACAAAGCAAATATGGAGTCATCAGGAGGAACCCGGACAAGCACAAAGCAAAGACGGAGTCATCAGGAGGAACCCGGACAAGCATAAAGCAAAGATGGAGTCATCAGGAGAAACCCGTACAAGCATAAAGCAAAAATGGAGTCATCAGGAGGAACCCGGACAAGCACAAAGCAAAGATGGAGTCATCAGGAGGAACCTGGACAAGCACGAAGCAAAAATCGAGTCATCAGGAGAAACCCGTACAAGCATGAAGCAAAGATGGAGTCATCAGGAGAAACCCGGACAAGCACAAAGCAAAAATGGAGTCATCAGGAGAAACCCGTACAAGCATAAAGCAAAGATGGAGTCATCAGGAGGAACCCGTACAAACATAAAGCAAAAATGAAGTCATCAGGAGGAACCCGAACAAACATAAAGCAAAAATGGATTCATCAGGAGGAACCCGTACAAGCACAAAGCAAATATGGAGTCGTCAGAAGAACCCGGACAAGGACAAAGCAAATATAGAGTCATCAGGAGGAACCCGGACAAGCACAAAGCAAATATGGAGTCATCAGGAGGAACCCGGACAAGCACAAAGCAAAGACGGAGTCATCAGGAGGAACCCGGACAAGCATAAAGCAAAGATGGAGTCATCAGGAGAAACCCGTACAAGCATAAAGCAAAAATGGAGTCATCAGGAGGAACCCGGACAAGCACAAAGCAAAGATGGAGTCATCAGGAGGAACCTGGACAAGCACGAAGCAAAAATCGAGTCATCAGGAGAAACCCGTACAAGCATGAAGCAAAGATGGAGTCATCAGGAGAAACCCGGACAAGCACAAAGCAAAAATGGAGTCATCAGGAGAAACCCGTACAAGCATAAAGCAAAGATGGAGTCATCAGGAGGAACCCGTACAAACATAAAGCAAAGATGGAGTCATCAGGAGGAACTCGGACAAGCATAAAGCAAAAATGGAGTCATCAGGAGGAAAGTGAACAAGCACAAAGCAAAGATAGCATCATCAGGAGGAACCTGGACAAGCATAAAGCAAAGATGGAGTCATCAGGAGTAACCCGGACAAGCACAAAGCAAAGATGGAGTCATCAGGAGGAACCCGGACAAGCACAAAACAAAGATGGAGTCATCAGGAGGAACCCGGACAAGCATAAAGCAAAGATGGAGTCATCAGGAGGAACCTGGACAAGCACAAAGCAAAGATGGAGTCATCAGGAGGAACCCGGACAAGCATAAAGCAAATATAGAGTCATCAGGAGGAACCCGGACAAGCACAAAGCAAATATAGTCATCAGGAGGAACCCGGACAAGCACGAAGCAAATATGGAGTCATCAGGAGAAACCCGTACAAGCATAAAGCAAAAATGGAGTCATCAGCAGGAACCCGGACAAGCATATAGCAAAAACGGAGAAATCAGGAGGAACCCGGACAAGCATGAAGCAAAGATGGAGTCATCAGGAGGAACCCGTACAAACATAAAGCAAATATGGAGTCATCAGGAGGAACCCGGACAAGCACGAAGCAAAAATGAAGTCATCAGGAGGAACCCGGACAAACATAAAGCAAAAATGGATTCATCAGGAGGAACCCGTACAAGCACAAAGCAAATATGGAGTCGTCAGAAGAACCCGGACAAGGACAAAGCAAATATAGAGTCATCAGGAGGAACCTGGACAAGCATAAAGCAAAGATGGAGTCATCAGGAGGAACCCGGACAAGCACAAAGCAAAGATGGAGTGATCAGTAGAAACCCATACAAGAATGAAGCAAAGATGGAGTCATCAGGAGGAACCCGGACAAGCACAAATCAAATATAGAGTCATCAGGAGGAACCCGTACAAGCACAAAGCAAAGATGGAGTCATCAGGAGGAACCCGGACAAGGATAAAGCAAAGATGGAGTCATCAGGAGGAACCCGGACAAGCACAAAGCAAATATGGAGTCATCAGGAGGAACCCGGACAAGCACAAAGCAAATATAGTCATCAGGAGGAACCCGGACAAGCATAAAGCAAATATGGAGTCATCAGGAGGAACCCGGACAAGCACAAAGCAAATATAGTCATCAGGAGAAACCCGTACAAGCATAAAGCAAAGATGGAGTCATCAGGAGGAACCCGAACAGGACTTGGGTTTCAGCCACTACTCCACTACCCTCAAAGCCATCCAGGCACAACCAAGTGAGCCTTACAGAAAACCTTCCACAAGAATTCACTTCTCCTTCGAGAAAGATACAATATAACGAAAGAGAGAAATAGAGTAAAAGAGATGAAAAAATAAAAAAGCAAGAAATGTATGGTTTAGGTGAAGCTGTTGTTAAACAAGCTCCACAACAATAGTAATGTGGAATGAAATACCGTAACAATTAACCCCGTTCTTCGCTTCGCGTGTGCGGAGGAACAACCTTCCAGCTACAATTGCGACTGACATTGATGCATTTTGATAAAACTTTTCGGTGATTTTTGCTCAACTCACTCATCCTGAAGGACAACCGGACCTTCACGACTGGCCGCCTCCTGCCATTCGAGGTGTACCAGCTCAAAGGCACCGCTCAGAGGTCCATCGGGGTCAGGCCAGCGTGGACAACGCAGGTGCCTCACCTCGAGCACGTAGTCGTCCTATTGGAGGGTTGAGTGCGCGAGATTACATGTAGGTCGCGCACACGTCAGATTTTCAAATGGTGCAATCAGCTGTGAGCGTCTTCGTTACTGAGTTATCGATTTACGGTTACCCAATAGTGAGAGTCATACGAGCAGGGCTTCATTAAACAAGTTTAGTACAGAGGCCTCAACATATAAAAGTATCAGTACCTGAGTGGACTCAAGGATGAGATCTCTTATGATCACGTTCTCCTCATGAGACAGGCAGAGACGATCCTCGTTTACCGTGGTGATCCTGAATCCGTCGAATGCCATCGTATCCTCTCTCCGCGGCCAGTATGCCGTCTCACTGTCCTCCTGTCATGCACGAAATCGAATAGCACCATGGGTAAGGTAACTTCAAAAGCACAGGCCATGGGGGTTAAGGCACTGAATTTACCACGTCAAGGCGGCGAGTGCAGTTTGACGATGACAAGTGGTTATTTCAAAGAGTGCAGACATTGCAAAATCATGGCTTTTCAAGCATAATTTGCTGAAGACAAATAATTATTGCATCAATAAACACATTGAAGGTTTGTTGGGGGAGGGTAGGGAGAGATGGCTGGGGGAATGGAGGATGTGGAGGGGGGGGGGGTTAGGTTCAGCAACTTGTGTTTTCCATTGTTTCACTCTTAAATCGGAGGGCAGGTGACACACACACACACACACACACACACACACACACACACACACACACACACACACACACACACACACACACACACACACACACACACCCTTTGCAATCATTAGGTCTCAGGTGTGTTAAGTGTGATTTGTGAATATGCCAGGAGTTCAAAAGATTAATGGCCGAATACATATTATATGAAACATGGATGTTTAGGCTCATAATTATTTGGAACCTCTTCCGCTCCCAAACCCTCTCTACCCGCCCTTGTGTGTCAACAAAAGACCGGATGAGGATAATAAACACGACAGACGATGTGGTTCCAAGCATGCAATGCATTTTTTTGATGCATACCTTTATTTTGTAAAGGTGGATAAGCAACTGACAGGTCTGTATACGCAACCCCCCCCCCCCCCGCCCCCGGGTTACGTGCATGAAGCAAAAACATACCTACTGATAATTATCTATCTATAATTCCAGCAATGTGTGTGTGTGTGTGTGTGTGTGTGTGTGTGTCTGTCCGCTGTTTCTCGACAACCACTGGTCTGATGTAATTGAAACTTGCCAGCTATATTGCTGGGGACCTGTGGATGTGCCTTTTCAAGGTTTGATATTAATCGGACAAGTGGTTCCCAAGTTATGGCCATTTATTTACCAACCAATGAAAGGACACATTGCTGCGTAGGCCGGTGCACGGCCGGCCGACGGTGACGTCACGTGCCGTGCCGGTTACGATGGGGATCGGTGCCTTAGTTACCGTGGCGTAGGAGTGGCAATGGTCAATGGCAGCGAATGTCATGGCAAGCAAAGACGGGGAGGTAAACTTGATTTTAATTTGGATTTTAATTAACTCTGTGTGTGTAAGTATCACAGCAGTTGTTACTTCAATGCAAAAGATAATTCGTGGAATGCATGTGAACATTCCGTACGGGCACGCACCACTTCCGGATAGTGATGACTTACTGTATTCTAATAATTTCTCGATTTCTTATGCGCATTTATAGATAAACATGATGCCCCAATTCAGTCGTCGTTTACGAGAGCGAAGGAACGGCCTGTGTGGTTGTTTGAAAGTTTTTTTGGGGGGGTTGCACGTATGGGCACGCATGTATGGGCACGCGAGAGCAAAGGAACGGCCTGTGTGGTTGTTTCTTGGTCGCGGTTTGAAAGTTTTTTTTGGGGGGGGGGGTTTGCACGTACGGCCACGCACATACGGACACACGTACGGGCACGCGAGAGTGAAGGAACGGCCTGTGTGGTTGTTGTTTCAGGTTCGCGGTTTGAACTTTTTTTTTTTTTTTGCACGTACGGCCACACACATATGGGCACGTGCTCGTAATTGAAAACACCTCACTGTACTGTGAATGGTTGAGACTTGTAATACCAGGGAAAACCTGGAGGTGGTGCTACTTGATGCACATTCACACAGAGAATTTGCGTCCACCCTCCCCCCCCCCCACCACCCTACCACCCTAAGACCACCGGCAAAGATAAAAACACCCCTACACATTATTTGTGGTCATGCTGATCCAATGCAGCAAGTCTGGATGTAATCAGCCCAGAACTGTAGAAGGAGTACCGTGCCAAACATGTACACACAAAAACACCGGTCTGTGAATTACACTAAGGATACTTCAACCGCGGAGGCCATTTTTCAGGTTTATTCCCTTTTAAATTCATTTTCTCTGCAACCACTTGTCAGATCGACAGGAATTTTTCACAGGAGCGACTACTCATGTCGAAAGTTTTATGATAACAATGACATCATCGGGTCATGGGGTGTGGCAGCCATGTTGGAAAAAAAAGGAAAACCTTTGGACCTCTATCTCCAAAACCACACCATCTTACTGTGATTCACCATCCGTCCGTCCGTCTGTTCCCAGGTACCGCAAAAAATGGCTGAACCGATAGCAACCATTTTTTGGGTGTGTAATCCTGGGACCCCTTGGAGTAAAATAGGCATAAATATAATAACATGACCCCCTTGATGGCTCCCGTAGAGAGTGGGTGCTTCTAGTGGAGAGAATTGAAACTTGGGCTCTGGCAAGTACTCCCCATGGAGAATAAGTGTTGTTAACCATGATGTCATCAGTAAAGTGGTATCCTGGTAAAATACGACACATAGAACGCTATATCCGATCAGTTTGAAAATTATTGAGGGTCATCTCGGGATAAATTGGTCAACAGAAAAAAGAAAAAAAAAACCCTTCAAAAATCCTCTTTGACAAAACGGCTGAACAGATCGAAGCAAAACTTTACAGGTATGATCGACTAGCCTTGGGGAATTCTTCGGTGCAACTTTAAACATCATGGGTGAGGATTTCCTAAGGATTGTTTATGCAACAGCTGTCAAGGAAATCCTTCTCGAAGAAATCATAGTGTACCTTAAGGGGAATCTTTCCGAAAGGATCACGGAATTTTATGCAACGAGGACTGAATCCTTTCCAGGTTCCACCGTAGAAGGAGCGACTACTCATGTAGATTTTTTTTTTAATGATAATTATAATAGCACAGGTCACGTGGCGTGGCAGCCATGTTGGAAAAAAGGAAAAAAAAAAAACTTTGGACTTCTTCTTCTCTGAAACCGCCCCATGGAGAAAATTGAAACTTGCCACACATGTAGTACTCCCCGTTGGGAATAAGTGATGTTTAATGATGACAGAGTCGGTGTCATTGTGATGAGATCATAATTGAATGCGTCGAACACTTTTATTCGATCAGTGTGAAAATTATTGAGGGTGATCGATGCATAAATTGTTCAAGAGATTCGAATTGATGACATCATCGTTCAAGTGGTTTGGCGGGCCATATTCGATTGAAAACAAAAAATATTTTAAAATCTTCTTCTCCAAAATGGCTCCATAGATCGATGTGAAACTTCATGCACATTATCTACTAGCCTTGGGGAAGAAAGGGTGTAAATGTAACCCTCTTAGGTCACATGGTCTGGTAGCCATATTTTTTTTGAAGACAAAACCTTAAAATTTTATCTTCTCCAGAATTTTTATCGTGGCCCTACAGGTGCAAGAGGATTAATTTTTTCAGAAATAGCATCGTTTCGCACCCGTAATACTCCCTTCCCCCCTTCTTCCGGCATGAGTGACTGGTTAAACCACTTGCACGATTCCACGTGTACGGGAAGTAATCGCAGGTCGTGGGAGGGGGTGGGGGGAGGGTTATTTAATACCATTGAACTAACCCTGGGTACCCCAAGTATGAATGCAAAATTTGATGGAGGTTGGCCAAGCCGTTTTAGATTCTATAAGGAACAGACCCACAGACATTGCTTTATTTTACATCGTAGGATAGGATAGAAATCCTCTTCTTCTTCTTCTTTCGGCTGCTCCCGTTAGGGGTCGCCACAGCGGATCATCCGTTATGATCCGCATATTGATTTGGCACAGGTTTTACGCCGGATGCCCTTCCTGACGCAGCCCTGGTCGCCTCTTACGACACACGGATAAGGATTGAGTTTCGCCATGATTCTGGGCTGCCCTACACCCTCTCATAGCACGGCCCAGTGCAGAGCAGAGCTCCCGTCCTCAAGCGATCCTCCAACCCAAGCCTCCGAGTAGCCGGATTACAGGTGCACGCCACTACGCCCGGTATTAGGATAGGATTGAAAATACCAAAATAAAATGTCGTATTTCTGGTTCATTAATGGCACAAACCTCCACAAATGGCCAAACGACCTGTACAAACGTCACTGTGAGCAGACAGCACTCGTCTTTTCCTTTCCATGCTCTAATAGCAGAAGCTTCTGTTAAAATTTATTATCTCACCAAAGTCATTCAATATGGCTGAACCGCTGTTTTCCCCACACGTGGGGAATTGAGAGGTGGGAATTCACTTCTTATTTTAAAAATTGTTTATTAAAGGAATGTGAGGGGGGGGGGGCGAGGAATAGAGGCTGATAATTAGAACGGATCTAGCGCTCAAAACACAAAAACGTAAGGGGGAAATCACACGTACTTGATACAGCAATAAATGAAATAACTAACTCCTCTCAAAATGGCATCAATATACTGACTTACACGGCCAAGGGAAATGAAACAGGCGAGGGCTTGAATGACCCCTGCTTGAGCCTGTTTCCAATTCAATGTCCCGGTTGCTCTACGTGCACTCCTGCACCGCAGGTCGAGTTGAGAAGCAATGGACCAAAGTAAAGGACACGAGCTGGCACGGCATTAGGATGCAGAGTGCAGGACTCAAGATTCCCCAGCAGAGAGCAGTAGATAACGAACAGCAGAGCCAGAGCCAAGAGGGTAGAGTGAAGAAGAAGGCAGGGAATTGTCTGTCTGTCTGTCTGTCTGTCTGTCTGTCTGTCTGTCTGTCTGTCTGTCTGTCTGTCTGTCTGTCTGTCTGTCTGTCTGTCTGTCTCTCTCTCTGTCTCTGTGCGCATGCATACGTGGGCTTATATTGGTATTTTGGTCTGCCCCCAAGCATGTGGCGGGTCCATTTATTGGTTGCATGACCATATAATTAAGTGTTCCGTCCACGTCCTGGGGCTTCGCTATAGCACACGAAACAGTTGGGTGTGCAGTCATCCTTGCAAACAGCCTGTGAGAAACCTCTAAGGCATGCATGCAGCATGTTCATGTGCCCATTGTCACTCACCTTAAGCCCTTCACCTGGCCTTGCCTGTGGAGAGGAGAATCTTAGAGAAGATGTCCTTCCCCTATACTGCTTTATCATGGATGCTCACCGACTTCTCAGTGCACATATTGCCGACAACTTATCTCTGACATGCCCCTAGTAAAAGTGTAAATCTAACCTACTTGAGCACGTGATCCATACTATTAACACATTCTCGCTATGAATCCCACCACCCCCACATCCCCCCCCCAACCATCCCCTTCCATGCAACAATATATGTGTGGATGCATGTGCATGTAAATGTCTATTGAAAATCACTTCGCTACTGGCAGTGATGAGATGGTATATTAATGTTCATTTTGAAAACAAATATTTGTTTCAACTGCAATTTCAATCTGTTTGTTTTTTGTTAAATTGGAGGCCTGGCTGTATTGTTTGCTACACAGAAAGGAGGGCTGACCTGATCACTGTCGTTGGGCAGCATGAGGATCAGCTGGATGTTGTGTTCCCAAATCATGCGCCAAAAGTCTCTCATGGTGTGCGCAAGTGGAAGCTGTGTCACAATGTACTCACGCAGATGTCGGTAACCCTAGGACATGCCATAAATAAAAAAAACACTTTCAGAAGACTATACAAGGACACTTTGACACAGGTCATTTTGTCCTATTATGTGCTGTATCACATGCTGTATCAACATTACATTATCTTAATCTATCGATTTACTCATCTTCGGTCCCGACAGGAAGGTGCAGAGGTAGCGCACTGGATTTTGAGCTGTCTGGTCTGGTTTTGATTCCCAAGCTGACTATAAATTGTTGAAAAGGTGTTTCGCAGGCAGGGCATTGCATCACAAAGTGTGATGTCCCTCGGATGGATGATAAACTCGCTGGGTGTCCGGTCTGCCAACATTAATTGGTAGACGTTAAGTATCGCATGGTGTCTTTTGACGAAGAGTCAGAGTTACCACTGGCATCGTGGTCAAGTTCCAATTTGAAGTTAGCTATCTTTTGGGAGAGTGCTTGCCTAGTGGACGTAAAAGGACCTCACGGTGACTTTTAAAAAGTGAACCATCGCGTGCTGGTATGCCGGGCAAATCCCTGCCCTGACTACTGCTGGGGAGGCAACGGCAACGCTCACGGTGCATCTCTTGCCATGAAATGCTTCGCAGCATCAGTGCTCCATCTTATAGGTGATAAATATTCAATGACGAACAGTACAGCAAAGTAAATGATAAACCCAGTGTGTGGCTTGATGTTTATCGCTCTAAACCCTTCAGAGCCTCGCGAGCTTTGTAACGACCTTACTCAATGAACCAGTGGCATTTCAAAAGGGATTATCTCATTGGAATTGGACGAGTGTTTATTTTTTGTTCATCGATCTCCGGATGGCTTGCACCTGACCAGGATTATATATTTTCAATATTTGCTGTTCATTTAAATAAACAGCACATCTGTCACGAAAAGAGTGCAATGGATAAGTAGCGTCGAGCCGCGCCGTACCATGACAAACGAGGCGTTGATGTAGTCTGCACCATCCTCCTTGGGCAACGTCGACAGTTCCACGAGTGAAGATTCCGCTGTGCACACATCCAAGATCAAAATCAAAATAAAAGGGGTCATTTTAAAATCAACCAATCACTTATTTGATCTTTCCGCTGAAGATTCTCGAAAAAGCACGTCATCAAATGGAGTATCTGAAATAAAAAAAATTTAAAACCTTTTACGATAGTGATCTCTCCCTTATACACAAACTCCAATAACTGACACACATTTCCACCAATGGAAAGCACTCTATGATATTGTTACGGTTGTGGGGGTAGATGGAGGAATTTAATAGGAAGGTTAGGATTGAATAGAGTTGTTTGGTCCGTGGACATGTAGGAGACATCTCGATGTAATTAAGTAGGGAAACTGTGGGCTTAAGTGTTACATGTCACCACATGGGGGGGTGGTGCGGTGTTAAATAGATAGGGATTAAGAATAAGTTCCCCCAGTATGTAATTGCCCCCCTGTAACCTATTCCTACGTTTGTACATTCACAAGCAAGCCAAACGTGCCGAGCAGGCAGAAGCCCCACCTTCAAGGGTGACGGCGGGCGAAGTCACACCCCCGAGACTGATGATTGATGGGCGTGACGCCAGAAGCTAGCTCAGCAGGTGGAGGCCCTGACTTCCCGGGTTTCGTGGGAGCAAGCCACACCCCGTTGGAGGAAACGGGGGTTCAGCGATGTGAGTGAGTGACAATTGAGTTCGGAGGAGGAATGGTTGAGTGCGGAGTGAGGGACACACGTGGTCAAGAGAGAACATAGTTAGTCGATGGCCTGTAAAAACAGGGCTTTATGGCTGGCTTTCCTTTGACGCATGAAGAAAACGGCATGATTCTTGAATTCATGTTGAGGCGACTTGGCTCACATGGTGAAGCAAGATGCTAGCCTTTGGCTCTTGCTTTTGTCATGAGGAACGGAACCTGAGCCTCGTGTATGTCAAATAGCGTGTCGGTGAGAACGATCGACGCACAAAGCGGCTGCACGGGGTCTCTGAGCCTTGGTGTTGAATACCGCTCACGAATTGCCTGACATACATTTGTCCTGCTGCGAGGGAGCGATTTGGCAACATTTTGCACGCGTCGACACGTGCAAATAGAAGCGCCTTGATTCCAAGTTCCACAAAGACAATCTCCGGGCCAAGCTAAGTGCAAGAATAAAAGGAGGGATTTTCTTTTATTTTGTTTCCCCTTGTCTGTATTTAAGTCCATGTGTAGAGGCGCCTCGACTTCGACTTGAATTTAGCTCACGTATTTATTATTATTATCTTGATTATTGTCCTTCGTAAATATTTGTCTATTTTCATTAAATGTGTTCATTTAAAGTAACTGTATCCGTGTATTTGTCGTGGGGTTCGAGTATAAACCCGCTGTGCGGTGCATCCATCCCCCGTGCCTCCGGCCCTCCACCATTGCACCCCACCCTTCCTGCACGCACGCATTAATCTCTGAGAGTTTCGGCTGAAGGCTTCCAAGGGAGAAGTTCAGCCATCTGGGCTGGCGGTGTTAACCGCCTGTCAGCACAATTTGGGTCGGGGGGATTAACCTTGGACCGCCAGTGCCACGACAATATCAATGCAGTTCTGAACAACAAATATAAATTATTCAGCTTTTTCTTTTTCTTTCCAGGATCGAGGCTCATGAAGGAGCAAAACACTGCCTTTGGAACTCCAGCCAGCACTGGGAGAGGGGAGCAGAGGATATCATTGACAGCAACACGTTAACCGTGGGTGCAGGAAGTCAGAAATCCAGGAATGAAGGTGGCTTTGAATGCCACAAGCAGAGAGCTTGGTAAGCAAAGCAGGATGCTGGACTGTGTGGAATACCTGGGATATGCACAGGGAGATGGTCCTGACATCCCTTTTGGGATTGAGCCTCCAACCATCGCTGAGAGAGGGTTTCGATCCAAACTGATGATCAGAGATCAGTCAGCCCAATCATTTCAAACTGATGTTTAATCAGTGAGCTCTAAAGCATGGAGTCATCGGATTTGTACGTTTATAAGTTTATGCGTTTCCTTGGAGTGGCACTTACTCACCATAAGTTGTTTGGTTTCAGTTATCCTTTAGTTTAGCGGATGCACAACTAAAACTCAAACAGGTAACTATCAATCACGCCAGACTCATTGTGGAGATAGTTAAGAGCGAGTGTTCTTGCAGCCAGATATAAACTCAGGAATGGTTTATCATCACATCCAAAGGTTTAGACTCGCTTAGTGACATAATGTCATTGTTTTAATAGTCTGGTGTTGGCTTAATGGTTAAGATCTTAGGGTCTTGAGTTTGAGCCCCTGTCGTTCGGATAAATAACACCAAGAAGGTTGACTCAGCCTGTCATCCTTCCAGGTCAGCAAAATGAGTACCAGCTTACTGGAACCAGGGGACACCTCGCAATGATGCAACCAGCAGCCACAGGCTGCATATGGAATGATGATGCTTGTATAATGATGCTCGTGGTTTCAAAGCCACTTACCCTTCCTTTCTCATGACTCACAGACACGAGTACAAGTGCAGTGCGAGTTCACCTATGGTGGAGCTATATATACAATCATGTGAGTCATGAGAACAATGTGTTGTAATTTAAATTTGAGCAATTCATTATGATGTGTGCATGAACACCTGTAGAAATAAATGCACCAGTCAGTGAGGAATTAAAGAGAAAGATCAGAAAGTCATTGAATCTTATGTACAAATGGCAATAAAATTAAAATATAATGAATTTGACCATGCATATGAACATAACCTCTCACTCAGGTTTGATATCGTACTGACAATATTTACCAATAAAGGAACTTAAGATATTTAATAAACTAATTTTGAGGCTAAAAAGTTAAAATCTGTTAATTGGCAGAGGTCTGGCACAGCAAATGTTCCTGTTCTTCTTTGTTTTCGGTGAATAAGGAAAGGCAAATGAAACAGGATATTGTCAAAACGATGTGAATAAAACTTCTTCACAAATTCCTGCTCAAACAGCACGTGGTCTGGTATTCTTGGATATGGTGGATGGAATCAACAGTACATTGATTGAAGTGTGCTAACTGCCGTGGAAAGCAAGAAGCTGAGGTTACTACTTCATCGGAGCAAAAGAGGGAGACGGAAATAACAGAAAATGTTGATATAGGGTGGGATATGCATGCGTTCGAGCTATGTCGCAGATCAGGATGCACACAAGGGGTGGGAATGACAAATTTTGACACCTCACAAATGTGAAGATCAGGATTCAGGAGTTAAAGGCCAAGGGGACTGGGACTCAGAACAAAAAGGGAGAATAAAAGGGAAACAAACAAAAAGTGAACTGGAGAGTTCATAGAACACCTTACCCCACGCAGTCTTGAGGGAAAAAAAAAAAGGACATGGGCGGGATTTGTGAGCAGCAAATTTGATTGGTCAAGATGACGTAAAATGCCATAATATATTGTCCAAGTACTGCTAAACAAAAAGTTTTTGAAAGAAGGAAAAAGGCAATTTGTGTTCTCCATTGTTCAAGTACATAAAGCAATTGAAATAAAATAAAGATTTTAAAGGTTGTACAAAAAAAAAAAATTGGAAATTTACCGCCGTTGATGCAGCGTCTTTTAGACCACCTTATTTAATATGTTGTCTTAGTTATTCACGCCTGTTGTTTGTGTCTTTTATGGCATCCCTAAACACAGCAAGTTTCCTGTTTGGAATCATTTTCAATTTTGTTCGACTGTCAGACAGGCACATAAAGTAAACTAATTACCTCACTCCTATCTGTGTCAAATTCAGAACCAAAGTACTGTTAAACTACAGGTTCGTTTTTCCAATTCGTTGTCAAAATAAAACATTCAATTGAAATTAAGTTGTTCCTCGATCATAAACTGACGTAGACAGACAGACAGACACAGACAAAGTGAACCAATTGCTTAACCTCGCTATTCACTTCGTGTCAGCGAGGTAAAAATCTAGGAGGTGAAAGAAGCAAGAAATGAATGAATGAATGAATAAATAAATAAATAAATAAAATGAGCCCCCCAAAAAGGGAAGATTTTTTTTAAAAGAAGAAAAAAGGAGAGAGAACAAAGAGGAGAAAATCAGAAGAGCAAAGTGGAGAGGAAAAGTGAAGATGATAAGGAGGAGAGGGGTGAGAAGAAGAACAAGCTCAAATGAGCTAAGATCCTCGTCCTCTTAATAATGACGTCATAAAAACGAATACGACGTCATTGTGATGTATCAGGTTTGCGATAAATTATCTGTGCTAATGCCCGGCTTGATTCACGCAAACAAAATTCAAACGGCTTGCCTAGTTTCGGAGATAATGGTATTGGCGATTTCCATTAGCGGCGATATTATGTCAACTTTTTTTCTCCGAAGAATTTCCAAAATCGGAGATGGTTACTGCCTGCGCGTGGGCTTTCTGCATATACGTGGCAAGTTTCATGAAGATCCGATGAAAACTCTGGGTTGTGAAACAAAAAAAAAAGTCAAAAAATAGGAATGACATCATAAAAATTGATATGACGTCATAGTGATGTATCATATGTGCGGTAATTCATCTCTCCTAATGCACCGTTCGATTCCCGCAAACAGAATTCAAAAAAACTTGCCTAGTTTCGGAGATAATTTTTTAGGCGATTTCCATTAGCGGAGATATTTTGACATCACAACTTTTTTTCTAGAAGGAATTTCCAAAATCGGAGATGGTTAATGTCTGCGCAGGGTATTTTTACATATATATGCAAAGTTTCAGGAAGTTTCGATGAAAACTGGAGGCTGTGAAACAAAAAAGTCCACAAGAAGAACAACAACGTGAGTAAGACTTCGAGATCCTCCACGAGGATTTAAAAATGTAAGAAAGAGAAGAGGAAAAGGAGGAGAGGTAAGATCAATAAAACAAATTTAAATAAAAGGGGAAAATAAAGAGCAGAAAAAGGATTAAAAGTTGTAAAAAGGTAGTAGATCCAAATGAATGAAAAGCGCTTGTTAATCGTGTGGGGGGTTAACGTGCCAACATTGAAGATTAGGATTTGTTCCTTGCACTCTCGACTGTTCGTGGAAAAATAAAACACAGAAGGTTGCCAATGGGACTGAACGGATGTCTGGGAAAATTGAAGTGTCGAGAAATTGCCTTGGAAAAACCTGCGCTGTTGGTTCACACACCATCGAGCAAGCGTTCACGGAAGTGATATCCTTCTTGGACATCCCTTTACATCATAACACCACGAGCTATCACAGAAATGTGGTTACTGTGCAGGCAGCATCCTCGGCATGATAAACAAATTCACATTCCCAAGTTGTTCGCATTCTCATGTGAACTGCTGTCTTCGGCTACGAATGGCAATCGCACTGATGATGAATCCACAAACATGTTGTTCGATTTAAAAGCTTAAACATTTCGTTATACTTCTTTCGAATAAGGAGCAACCGAATAAGCGACTTCACTGTAAACATTACTCTAAGGCTCTTCAGCCTAAGTGAACCCAGTTTACGGCCTCACCTGGCAGGATGGACGTGCTGCGGTTTTTGCCGATGTTACACTCTTTTTGTGCGCTGGAAAAGTGCACATGTGCTGGGGTTTCTGTCAATACCTGGAAGAACCAGAAAGAATGCCGGAAAAAAAAAATTAATCAATCGGGTGAACCTTCGTCGTGGTGTTTTTATGCCCTTGGTATCTGCATAGGTTTACACAACTTATCATGTCCTTCAACCATAACCCACAGACAGGCATCCCAATTCTTTCATAATCCTTGTGTGAAGCTTGAGGAAGATATTTTCCAAGGTACAATGCTCTGGTCCAACGTGGAAAATCTAGGGGCTGGCAGGAGAGCTTAAAGGGATGTGTACTCGCCTCTGAGATGTCCATCATGGGTGTTCGAATCCTGACACAGCTATAAACTGTCATTCTGATGTTCTGCAGACAGGGCGAGGCATCAACTTGTGTGCCGTCCCTCCGATGGGCATTAAGCCAGAGGACACGTATGCCGGCGCTAATCGTTGTTGGATGTTAGAGATCACATGGTGTCTTTCACTCCGAACAAATTACAAAATCCTGCACCTTCAGTCAAATATCAGGCCTGTCCAGCAAGTTTGTGAGAGGCGATAAACAGTCCCTGCCCGACTGAACCCACGAGAAGCTGGGAATAATTGGGGCCATTAGGGTAGAAGTTGGTGTGGGAGTTCAATGCTCCGCTCTGAAGTGGAAAAATGCTGTCGCTTAAAGTCCACAAATATCTTTCAGATTCCTTGACACAGATAATGCTGTAAAAGTACAAAAACATTCTGGAAGGAATCTTTAAAGTTATCGAGTTTTCCGAAACCTTGTGTGTTGACCCACATAACATCGTTTAGAAACGAGAGGTGTGGTCTGCACTTGCGAGTGGAACCTTGAACTGTCGATGCAGACGGGTTTGCCCAGAGTGGCTCGGACCAAGGAGGTGCCCCAGATAGGTGGACAGGTTGGCAGCGGGAACATCCGTCTCGTGGCAACGAGCCGCCTCTAGCAGCGCTTCATGCAGGAAAATATACTGTTCCTGGGAGACGGCACAGTGTACGTACAGCAGTGGCAAAGAAAAGATGAAAACTTAAAAATTATTCAATTAAATCGCACGGACCCACCTCATGTCATCCGGTGCATTACGAGCTCAGATAAAATGATGTTCACTGGAAATTTGCTCTCAAATTCCAGGCCTTACAATGGCCGAGGAGTGCTCATGCTAAAAATCATGTATCAAAATTATCAATCCTTTAATAATATGACTCAAAGAAAAACAACTGTGCATGCAATATAACCAGCATACCTTCCCACCGTCATATCTTCTCAGATGGACGTTAAACTGGTGTCCTTCGCAAAGAGTAGGTGAGCCATCGCCGGCACCCTAGCCAAATTCCAAATTCCTGCCCTGACTTCCTGTGTCGGAGTGGCGACCCATTAAGATTGTAACCATAGCCAAGGAAATTGGTTTGACAGCACAATGCTCTGTTATAAAGCATGGTTCATGATCGGTTGTCTGTAGAATCTGCTGCCCAGACGATAACCACACTCTGAGAGGGGAAGCAGCATAACCTGGTGTTAAGAAATACCCATCAAGACGGAATCACTTGATACACACTGCAATTTGTCAAAGGTAAAGAATTTTGGATCCCATGGAGGTTGGTAGCGGCCTATTAAGGTCTTTTATACCAGGGCTTGTTCTGAGAATTCTGATTATCCTCAGTTGAGATGTTTGGTGCGGATGGAAATGTTTTGGATGAAGATCATTTTTATGTATCGATTGCTATTTTTGTTTTGTATAATCAAATAGATCCTCCAACACCAAGCATTCCACAGAGGCGGCCCATTGAAATGCTAACCACGCTCAACTCTGCCGAGCTTCCGGGGTCCGGAAAGATCGGGCACGTTAAAACCAGCATGTCCCAGGCAAAAATGAGATAACACTTTTCATCAGCGGAGCATAATAATGCTGAGGGGTTCTTGGCAGAGACAATATGCCACGATGGAAGTCACATTTCCATGACGATGACTTGGTGGAGGAGGTGTGTCTCTTACTTCAGTCTGCACCAGGAAGTTCCGCTGTGTGCGGATGTGCTTCAAGAAGCCCTTGATACCAATGGTTCCCTTCTCCTTCATCTGCTGCAGCATCGATGCGAGGACTATGTACGTGCCTGTACGCCCCACACCCGCACTGCAATACAGCAAACAAATCGATAAATGTTTCCTTTCTCACCACATTTGTCTGCCATGGCTGTTGTATGTATCCTGATGAGTTATTTCTACAAAGTACAATTCCATTTATGAGCTCGATAACTCCCATAAGCCCTCAGTGGCCTGCTCACCTGCAATGCACCACCACAGGCCCTGGACCCACACGACCCCGTGGCTTCTTCTTGCTTCGAGTCTGTGACTTTGATGAGGCTTGCAGCGTGGCCTGCACCGAGGCCTGCGCTGCGGCTTGTGCTGCTGCTTGCACCGTCGTCCGTACGAAGGCAAGCAGAGGCAGAGCATGCTCGGGTGTGCCCATGTCTGGCCAGGAGGTGTATTGAAATTGGAGGACCGTTCGCTCCACTCCTCGTTGATTTGCCTGTTGAACAAGATTGCAATAAGGAAAGTTGATTGGACCCGTCACACTCTTGCTTCGGCACTATAACTTGAGGCACGTCTTCATGTGGACAGGCATTAAATTTTGAGGATGAAGACGACATTATTGAAGTTATTTTAGGTTTCCATAGAAAATTGTCAGTGGGGAACAGATTTGTCTCACCCGGCGAGGCTTGGTGAGACGTAACGTGAAACGCCGCACGGTGTAGCAGGCCAGTGTACGAGTGGCACGTAGCGTCACGACCACAGTCCCATATTCCTCACCGCCCTCCATCGGCCAGTAAGGGTCACATTTCCTCTGGAGGAAACAGTGGCAGCACTTTTAGCTTCCTGCAGTTACCTGTGAGTATACATTTTGGGATTCAAAAGCTTACTTTGTGGTCATGCCACATACCCACAGCAAATTTCCCTCCAAAATGCAACATTTACTTCTTCGTAAGTGTACAATATCATGGCCTAGTGGCGAGGCCACCGGACTGACATGCGAGATCGAGGTCGTGGGTTCAAATACAACCGAAGGCAGCAGCAGTAAGGGTTTCAATTGTAAACATCAGGGAAACCAAGCTTGTCTCAGCCCTCAGGAGAATCATCACCATGTCACAATCTGAGTGTCTATAAATATTCCAGCTTGCTCATTAATGACCTTCAAGGAGGTGGTGATCCACCTGCCTTGTTGGATGTACAAACGACACCCGGCCCGTACATCGAGGTCGATTCATAATGGTGCCTCTGTCGAGTTAACGCTACCAACTCGTAATCCCTCCAAGTGAATTAGAAAAAGAAAACAATTAATGTGCAACAAATTTACTATCATTTACTTCGTTCACATTTCAGGAACTGCAATTGCTGAATGAAAATGTTATTATTTGCACAGGATCTGTTCAAACATCATTTGGATTCCCGTCCACGTGTTAAGGGATAACGTTCTCCCAATTAGGCAATGGACACACTTGTCCGTGAAAATGGCTCGAGCGTCCGTGAATCGGTGGTTGTACTGCTTCCCACATCCAGAGTGTGTGTTTACTCAAAGGCCATTGTCGTCCGGGGTTTCTTTCAAGCGTGGGATCCATTTTTCACGAGTAG